>NW_023994729.1:70000-236005 GCF_015586225.1 Lucilia sericata | reverse complement strand
ACTAAACTAACTAACAAAACTAACTAACTAACTAACTAACTCACTAACTCACTAACTCACTAACTAACTAACTAACTCTCGAAAATGTACCAAACATCACCTAGAATGTGAAATTTTATCATTGTACGTATGAGTATTATTGATCGAAATCATATTCGTATTTTATTAAGTATACGCAACGTTGTATTGAAATAAATTTTCAACTAAAAAATTTTTTTCATTTTTTTAAGAAGAAACATTTTTTTAAAACTCTTTATCAAATGAGAAACTCTCAATATTGTCTATAAAAATGAAACATTTTCGAAAAATTTCCATAAAAGAGATACTATTTCAGGGCAATTGCATGGGCTAAGGTCTTGAATCTTTTCTGGAAGAGAGTATAGAACTTAATAGAGTAATAGAACTTAATTTTTTAGTCCATTTTTCTACTGATTTGTAGGTCTTTATACATTTTCTTTTCTATTTCAATTATAAGTTAGGTTACAGATGTTAGGGATGTAAGGTTAAGAAGCAGTCAATATGTAAACCGTCTCATTTTGGGTTTATAATTCGTCCCTTTATGATACTCGAAATAAATCATACTTCGTCCCAGCATTTGGAAACTATGATTACATGATTCTGTCGATACATTTATTTACAAATTTTGTTCATTTACCAATTTTCTTTCTAATTTTTTAACACTTTATAAAATAAAAACTTTTAATTTCAATTTACATAAAAACCACAACAAAATACACAAAATTTATTACTTTAAAATCGGCTTTTTTGTTTGCTTAAACGGAAGTTGTTAAATGGTCTGCATAAAAATGTGCAAAAAAGACTCTTTAAATAAGTGTTGTCGAACTTCCGTTTGTGTTTTAAGAATGTGAGAAGGTGAAAAATTACGTTGATATAATGGAAAATAGCAAGAAACAAATGTGGTTTATAACTTGATTGCCTATAAACATGAATTATTTACATGCACTTAGAAAAAAGTTTATTGGGAAGTTTGCCGGTCTTTTGGCTAACCACTTCTAAATGCATTTCTAAATTTAGCTATAATTATGCACAATTTAAATCCAAAAACCTTTACCTATACCTAATTTTTGTTTTCTTATTAGCCCACTGTGTTTAACATTTACATTACAATTGACAGACAAAAATCACATTTAGCAATAAAATTTTTTCTATTTCTTATTTTTGAAATTGTCTCTAAATATTGGCTGGAGTTGTTGGCTGTTGTTTTGGCATATTTTGTTTTTTGCACTCCATAGCTGGAAGTAGACAATATAGACTTCCGTTTCTTGTGTTTTTTTTTTCAAACCACATACAGACAGCAGTTGCAGTTGTGGAGACATGCAAACATAAATGAACACAGGAAAAGCACTTTCAATTTCATTATTTTTCAAATATTTTTTTTATGGGTATGAGTATAATAGACTTTGAGGTAATAGAGAAAAAAATATAAATAAAATGAAATAAAACATATTGCATATTATTTATAAGAAAAAAAAAATTATTAATATTTGATTGTTATCACTTATATTTAGATTTATGATTATATTTCTTATTAGATATAAATAAAAGTGGTAGACTATTATAGAATTGCAGTTTGTTTGAAGAAAATAATAGTTTTGTTTTTAGTCTTATTAAAGTTGTAATAAAGAGCTCATTTTTTCAAAATAGTTATTGGAAATCATGTAATGAAAAGTATCATATTTTAAAATTTGTTTCAAAAAAACATTGCGTATACATAATAATATATGAATATGAATTCCATAAATAATACTCATACGTACAGTGATACAATTTTACATTCTTTTATTGGACTTGATGAGTAAGATCAAACTACATTTTCAGTTTTTATTGAAACCGTTACGAATGATTCTGTACGTTGTAATTAGCTAGAAACACGTTAGTTAGTTAGTTAGTTAGTAGTTAGTTAGTTAGTTAGTTAGTTAGTTAGTAGTTAGTTAGTTAGTTAGTTAGTTAGTTAGTTAGTAGTTAGTTAGTTAGTAGTTAGTTAGTTAGTTAGTTAGTTAGTTAGTTAGTTAGTTAGTTAGTTAGTAGTTAGTTAGTTAGTTAGTAGTTAGTTAGTTAGTTAGTTAGTAGTTAGTTAGTTAGTTAGTAGTTAGTTAGTTAGTTAGTTAGTTAGTTAAGTTAGTTAGTTAGTTAGTAGTAGTTAGTTAGTTAGTAGTTAGTTAGTTAGTTAGTTAGTTAGTTAGTAGTTAGTTAGTTAGTAGTTAGTTAGTTAGTTAGTTAGTTAGTTAGTTAGTTAGTTAGTTAGTTAGTAGTTAGTTAGTTAGTTAGTTAGTTAGTTAGTTAGTTAGTTAGTTAGTTAGTTAGTTAGTTAGTTAGTTAGTTAGTTAGTTAGTTAGTTAGTTAGTTAGTTAGTTAGTTAGTAGTTAGTTAGTAGTTAGTTAGTTAGTAGTTAGTTAGTTAGTTAGTTAGTTAGTTAGTTAGTTAGTTAGTTAGTTAGTTAGTTAGTTAGTTAGTTAGTTAGGTTAGTTAGTTAGTTAGTTAGTTAGTTAGTTAGTTAGTTAGTTAGTAGTAGTTAGTTAGTTAGTTAGTTAGTTAGTAGTAGTAGTTAGTTAGTTAGTTAGTTAGTTAGTTAGTTAGTTAGTTAGTTAGTTAGTTAGTTAGTTAGTTAGTTAGTTAGTTAGTTAGTTAGTTAGTTAGTTAGTTAGTTAGTTAGTTAGTTAGTTAGTTAGTTAGTTAGTTAGTTAGTAGTAGTTAGTTAGTTAGTTAGTTAGTTAGTTAGTTAGTTAGTTAGTTAGTTAGTTAGTTAGTTAGTTAGTTAGTTAGTTAGTTAGTTAGTTAGTTAGTTAGTTAGTTAGTTAGTTAGTAGTTAGTTAGTTAGTTAGTAGTTAGTTAGTTAGTTAGTTAGTTAGTAGTTAGTTAGTTAGTTAGTTAGTTAGTTAGTTAGTTAGTTAGTTAGTTAGTTAGTTAGTTAGTTAGTTAGTTAGTAGTTAGTTAGTTAGTTAGTTAGTTAGTTAGTTAGTTAGTTAGTTAGTTAGTTAGTTAGTTAGTTAGTAGTAGTTAGTAGTTAGTTAGTTAGTTAGTTAGTTAGTTAGTTAGTTAGTTAGTTAGTAGTAGTTAGTTAGTTAGTTAGTTAGTTAGTTAGTTAGTTAGTTAGTTAGTTAGTTAGTTAGTTAGTTAGTTAGTTAGTTAGTTAGTTAGTTAGTTAGTTAGTTAGTTAGTTAGTTAGTTAGTTAGTTAGTTAGTTAGTTAGTTAGTTAGTTAGTTAGTTAGTTAGTTAGTTAGTTAGTTAGTTAGTTAGTTAGTTAGTTAGTTAGTTAGTTAGTTAGTTAGTTAGTTAGTTAGTTAGTTAGTTAGTAGTAGTTAGTTAGTTAGTTAGTTAGTTAGTTAGTTAGTTAGTTAGTTAGTTAGTTAGTTAGTTAGTTAGTAGTTAGTTAGTTAGTAGTTAGTTAGTTAGTTAGTTAGTTAGTTAGTTAGTTAGTAGTTAGTTAGTTAGTTAGTTAGTTAGTAGTTAGTTAGTTAGTTAGTTAGTAGTTAGTTAGTTAGTTAGTTAGTTAGTTAGTTAGTTAGTAGTTAGTTAGTTAGTTAGTTAGTTAGTAGTTAGTTAGTTAGTTAGTAGTTAGTAGTAGTTAGTTAGTTAGTTAGTTAGTTAGTAGTTAGTAGTTAGTTAGTTAGTTAGTAGTTAGTTAGTTAGTTAGTTAGTTAGTTAGTTAGTAGTTAGTTAGTTAGTTAGTTAGTAGTTAGTAGTTAGTAGTTAGTTAGTTAGTTAGTTAGTTAGTTAGTTAGTTAGTTAGTTAGTAGTAGTTAGTTAGTTAGTTAGTTAGTAGTTAGTTAGTTAGTTAGTTAGTTAGTTAGTTAGTTAGTTAGTTAGTTAGTTAGTTAGTTAGTTAGTTAGTTAGTTAGTTAGTTAGTTAGTTAGTTAGTTAGTTAGTTAGTTAGTTAGTAGTTAGTTAGTAGTTAGTTAGTTAGTTAGTTAGTTAGTTAGTAGTTAGTTAGTTAGTTAGTTAGTTAGTAGTTAGTTAGTTAGTTAGTTAGTAGTTAGTTAGTTAGTTAGTTAGTAGTTAGTTAGTTAGTTAGTTAGTTAGTTAGTTAGTTAGTTAGTTAGTTAGTTAGTTAGTTAGTTAGTTAGTTAGTTAGTTAGTTAGTTAGTTAGTTAGTTAGTTAGTTAGTTAGTTAGTTAGTTAGTTAGTGTTAGTTAGTTAGTTAGTTAGTTAGTAGTTAGTTAGTTAGTTAGTTAGTTAGTTAGTTAGTTAGTTAGTTAGTTAGTTAGTTAGTTAGTTAGTTAGTTAGTTAGTTAGTTAGTTAGTTAGTTAGTTAGTTAGTTAGTTAGTTAGTTAGTTAGTTAGTTAGTTAGTTAGTTAGTTAGTTAGTTAGTTAGTTAGTTAGTTAGTAGTTAGTTAGTTAGTTAGTTAGTTAGTTAGTTAGTAGTTAGTTAGTTAGTTAGTTAGTTAGTTAGTAGTTAGTTAGTTAGTTAGTTAGTTAGTTAGTTAGTTAGTTAGTTAGTTAGTTAGTTAGTTAGTTAGTTAGTTAGTTAGTTAGTTAGTTAGTTAGTTAGTTAGTTAGTTAGTTAGTTAGTAGTTAGTTAGTTAGTTAGTTAGTTAGTTAGTTAGTTAGTTAGTTAGTTAGTTAGTTAGTAGTTAGTAGTTAGTTAGTTAGTTAGTTAGTTAGTTAGTTAGTTAGTTAGTAGTTAGTTAGTTAGTTAGTTAGTTAGTTAGTTAGTTAGTTAGTTAGTTAGTTAGTTAGTTAGTTAGTTAGTTAGTTAGTTAGTTAGTTAGTTAGTTAGTTAGTTAGTTAGTTAGTTAGTTAGTTAGTAGTTAGTTAGTTAGTTAGTTAGTAGTTAGTTAGTTAGTTAGTTAGTTAGTTAGTTAGTTAGTTAGTTAGTTAGTTAGTTAGTTAGTTAGTTAGTTAGTTAGTTAGTTAGTTAGTTAGTTAGTTAGTTAGTTAGTTAGTTAGTTAGTTAGTAGTTAGTTAGTTAGTTAGTTAGTTAGTTAGTTAGTTAGTTAGTTAGTTAGTTAGTTAGTTAGTTAGTTAGTTAGTTAGTTAGTAGTTAGTTAGTTAGTTAGTTAGTTAGTTAGTTAGTTAGTTAGTTAGTTAGTTAGTTAGTTAGTTAGTTAGTTAGTTAACAACTTTCTCATTTATTTGCACGTATGTACATCAAATTTACCAAACATCAGCTTCTATCCTTAATACAAAATAAGGGATATAAAACATATTTAATTTTGGTAATTTTTAAAATTAAGGTTTTTCTTTAATTCCATTAACCGCTAATAATAATTTTCTCATAAACCACATGGCTCAAAAGTCCACAAACATTAGAACCTATTAATGAATTAAAAAATGTATACACTAAACAGCTTCCAAATTAAATTTTAAACATATTTCAGCATTTGGACAAATTAACTTCAACGACAATTTTCAAGGCTTTTCTTTTACCAAAGGTTATTATAAAAATTAACCATAAATTACAAGATTAACACTTAAATTAATAATCTGTAACTGTTTGGTAACACAGAAAAATTGACCCTTGAAAAATTTGTTTATCCAACAAAAATTAAGAATTTATATATAACGAGTATTTGATAACAAAATATTACAAATATTATTGTCCTTGTAAGGGGATAATAGGGTGGTAGAAAAGGAAAGGAAAATTTGGAATATTAAGCACAAAAATGAAGAAGTTATTTTCGAATATAATTCTTTTTTGAACTCTTTATATAGAAATTAAATTAAGTAAATCATAAATATTTTAATAAAATTTTCGAAAAATTATGATTTTTTGATTTCATAAATTGTTTGATTTCATAAATTTTTCGAAAATTTCTCTTTTTAATAGAAATTTTGTCGAAACTTTCTCTTTTTAATAGAAATTTTGTCGAAACTTTCTCTTTCTTATAGAAAAAGATTTTTCAAAATTGTTTTTTCTTATAGAAATTTTTCGAAGATTTCTATTTCTTATAGGAAATTTTTCGAAATTTTCCCTTTCTTATAGGAAATTTTTCGAAAATTTCTGTTTCTTATAGAAAATTTTCGAAATTTTATCTTTTTTAAAGAAAATTACTCTTTCTTATAGAAATTTCAAGAAAATGTTCCTTTCTTATAGACATTTCTCGAAATTTTCTCTATCTTATAGAAATTTTTCGAAAATTCCTATTTCTTATAGGAAATTTTTCGAAATTTTCTCTTTCTTATAGGAAATTTTTCGAAAATTTCTCTTTCTTATAGAAAAATTTTCGAAAATTATATAGGAAATTTAATAAAATTTCTCTTTCTTATAGAAAATTTTCGAAAATTTATCTTTTTTTATAGAAAATTTTCGAAATTTTATCTTTTTTAAAGAAAATTACTCTTTCTTATAGGAATTTTATGAAAATTTTCCTTTCTAATAGAAATTTTTCGAAAATTTCTCTGTTTTATAGGAATTTTTCGAAAATTTCTATGTTTTATAGGAATTTTTCGAAAATGTCTCTTTTTCTTATAGAAATTTTTTTCGAAAATTTTTCTTTCTTATAGAAATTTTGTCGAAAATGTCTCTTTCTTATAGAAATTTTGTCGAAAAATTATCTTCTTACAGAAAATTTTCCAAAAATGTCTCTTTCTTATAAAAAATTTTTCGAAAATTTCTCTGCTTTTATAGAATATTTTCGAAAATGTTTCATTTTTCATAAAAAAATTTCGAAATTTCACTTTTTTCAGAGACATTTCTCGAAATTTTCTCTATCTTATAGAAATTTTCGAAAATTTCTATTTCCTATAGAAAAATTTCTCTTTCTATAGGGAATTTTATAAAATTTTCCTTTCTTATAGAAATTTGTTCGAAAATTTTTCTTTCTTATAGAATTTTTTCAAAAATGTCTCTTGCTTATAGAAATTTTGTCGAAAAATTCTTTTTCTTATAGAAAATTTTCCAAAAATGTCCCTTTCTTATAAAATTTTTTTCGAAAATTTCTCTTTCTTATAGAAATTTTTCGAAAATATCTCTGCTTTTATAGATTTTTATTTTCGAAAGTGTCTCTTATTTCATAAAAAATTTTCGAATTTTCACTTTTTTTCATAGACATTTCTCGAAATTTTCTCCATCTTATAGAAATTTTTCGAAAATTTCTATTTCTTATAAGAAATTTTTCGAAAATTTCTATTTCTTATAGGAAATTTTTCGAAAATTTCTATTTTTTATAGGAAATTTTTCGAAAATTTCTCTTTCTTATAGGAAAATTTTCGAAAGTTTCTCTTTCTATAGAAAATTTTATAAAATTTCCCTTTCTTATAGAAATTTTTCGAAAATTTCTCTGTTTTATTGGAATTTTTCGAAAATGTCTCTTTTTCTTATAGAAATTTTTCAAAACTGTCTCTTTCCTATAGAAATATGTCGAAAAATTCTTTCTTATAGAAAATTTTCCAAAAATGTCTCTTTCTTATAAAAAATTTTTCGAAAATTTCTCTTTCTTATAGAAATTTTTCGAAAATTACTTTTATTTTATAGAATATTTTCGAAAATGTCTCTTATTTCATAATTTTTTTCGAAATTTCTCTTTTTTCATAGAAATTTTTCGAAAATTTCTCTTTTTTCTAAAAATTTTTCGAAAATTTATCTTTTTTATAGAAATTTTTGAAAAATGTCTCTTTCTCAAAGAAATTTTATGAAAATTTCTCTTTCTTATAAATATTTTTTTTAAAATTTCTCTTTCTTATAGAAATTTTTCGAAAATTCCTCTGGCTTATAGGAATTTTTCGAAAATGTTTCTCTTTCACACAAACAATGACAAACTTAAAAATAAATTTTTACCCTTAAACTGTATAAAAAAAGATGGTTTTGGATAACATGCCATAAACAAATTATAAAATATTTTACCACATATCCATAAAATGTGAGAAAAAACTAGAGGTCCTGTCATAATACATGTTCCCAAATTACCGTCTATAGTACAATAAACATACACATTTTGGCATTATTAAAACAATGTTTTTGCCTGAGTTAAAATTATTTGAATGTTTTAAATTAGTTTTGTGCTGATGCAGTTAGTTGTTGCTTCCCCAATTTTTCTTACCTTTGTGGTTTGGGGAAAATATTTTGTGTGACTATTATTATGTGTATTATTGAAGTGTTCCGGAGTTTTTTTTTTTTCATTCAGCATTTTATAAACAAAAAAATCATACATATTTAGTCAAATATTTCATTTATTTATGTTGTTGCTGTTGTTTATAAATAGAATGTTTTGTTACTTTCTTAATAATTATACATATTTGGAAAAGTTTGAATTTCTTAAGTCTAGACAGAGGGTGGTACTTTGCCATATGCATTTCGGGCGCCAAAGAGTTTGTTGTAGTTGTAGTTTTAAAACACCCACTGGAAATCAAATGTATTTTGCCCAAGAAGATAGTAATCTGTCACTAGATTTTGTTCTTGATAAAAATAACATAATTTGTAGTTAGTATAGTGTGCTTTTAATATAATTTTGAATTTTTTGTTGCATTACTTTGGGGGAATAATAAGCCAAAGCAGATTAAGCCTATATACATATGTTCACACCTTGGGTGTAAAGCAAAAATCGGAGGGATTCTTATCTAGCGATCTTTATACTTTTCTTGATCCCTAGTGCGTCCTCTTTCAGTCTTTCAGAGGAGACAAATACTCTCGCCGATGTTCTAAAAAGAACCTGATCCATAGGGACGATTACTATGTATATTTCCATTCAGATCTTTAAGAATGTACTTTTTCCTTCTGGTTTAGGCCATTTCTATACTACATTTCCTCTTCATTGAAAAAGTGCATGTCAGCTCGAGCAGATCATTACCACAAAAGAAACTATAGTTTCTTCATGGTAAAATATTTAATATGTAATATTAAATTTATTAACAATCTGTAATTTTTTGTAAGTATGCATGTGTATAAAATAGTTTTACAAAACTTATTTGTACTGCAATGAAAGCCCTTAAAACTATTAAGAGCCTTTCAAAAACTCTCACCCCAAAAAACGATCAAAATAGACAACCTTGCAGACCATTAAATTTGGTAACAAGCAACTTGTTGGTTATAAAAAGTATTAAACATTTTATATAAATATTTTGTTTTTATTTTTTAGCTGATCCAAAATTTAGTGGTCCCATAAATAATGTAACAGTTCCGGTTGGACGTGATGGAACATTGACGTGTATAGTACATGATTTGTTGGCGTTAAGGTAAATTAATGTTTCAAAGTATTAAATTGAGTAAAAGACAGTGCACAGTGGGATATAAAATGGAAATATTTCGGGAGAAAGTCTGACATTACAAAATGACTGTATCGTTTGACAGACAGTTTCACACTAACTAACTAACTAACTAACTAACTAACCTAACTACTAACTAACTAACTAACTAACTAACTAACTAACTAACTAACTAACTCACTACAACTAACTAACGAACTAACCTAACTAACTAACTAACTAACTAACTAACTAACTAACTAACTACTAACTAACTAACTAACTACTAACTAACTAACTAACTAACTAACTACGAACTAACTAACTAACTAACTAACTAACTAACTAACTAATAACTAACTAACCTAACCTAACGAACTAACTCACAACTAACTAACTAAACTAACTAACTACAACTACTAACTAACTAACTAACTAACTAACTAACTACTACTAACCTAACTAACTAACTAACTAACATAACTTACTAACCTAACTAAACTAACTAACTAACTAACTAAACTAACTAACTAACTAACTAGACAAACTAACTAACTAACAAGCTAACTAACTAACTAACTAGCTCAACTAAACGAACTAGCTAAACTAACTAAGCTAAACTAACTAAACTAATATCTAAAACTAACTAACTACTAACTAACTAACGACTACTAAAGACTAACTACAACTAACTAACTAACTAACTAACTACTAACTAACTAACGAACTAACTAACGAACTAACTAACTAACTAACTAACTAACTAACTAACTAACTAACTACTAACTAACTAACTAACTACTAACTAAACTAACTAACTAACTACTACTAACTAACTAACTAACTACTAACTAACTAACTAACTAACTCTAACTAACTACTAACTACTAACTAACTAACTAACTAACACTACCAACTAACTAACTACTAACTAACTACTAACTAACTAACTACTAACTAACTAACTAACTAACTAACTAACGACTACTAACTAACTAACTACTACTAACTAACTAACTACTAACTAACTAACTAACTACTAACTACACTAACTAACTACTACTAACTCTAACTAACTAACTAACTAACTAACTACTAAACTAACTAACTAACTAACTAACTACTAACTAAACTAACTAACTAACTACTAACTAACTAACTAACTAACTAACTAACTACTAACTACTAACTAACTAACTACTAACTAACTAACTAACTAACTAACTAACTAACTAACTAACTAACTAACTAACTAACTAACTACTAACTAACTAACTAACTAACAACTAACTAACTAACTAACTACTAACTACTAACTAACTAACTAACTAACTAACTAACTACTAACTAACTAACTAACTAACTAACTAACTAACTACTAACTAACTACTAACTAACTAACTAACTAACTAACTAACTAACTAACTAACTAACTAACTAACTAACTAACTAACTACTAACTAACTAACTAACTAACTAACTACCTAACTAACTAACTAACTAACTACTAACTAACTAACTAACTAACTACTAACTACTACTAACTAACTAACTAACTAACTAACTAACTAACTAACTAACTAACTAACTAACTAACTAACTACTAACTAACTAACTAACTACTAACTAACTAACTAACTAACTAACTAACTAACTAACTAACTAACTAACTACTAACTACTAACTAACTACTAACTAACTAACTAACTAACTAACTAACTAACTAACTACTAACTAACTAACTAACTAACTAACTAACTAACTAACTAACTAACTAACTAACTAACTAACTAACTAACTAACTAACTAACTACTAACTACTAACTAACTACTAACTAACTAACTACTAACTACTAACTAACTAACTAACTAACTACTAACTAACTAACTAACTAACTAACTAACTAACTAACTAACTAACTAACTACCTAACTACTAACTAACTAAACTAACTAACTAACTAACTAACTAACTAACTAACTAACTAACTAACTAACTAACTAACTACTAACTACTAACTAACTAACTAACTAACTACTAACTAACTAACTAACTAACTAACTAACTAACTAAACTAACTAACGAACTAACTAACTAACTACTAACTAACTAACTAACTAACTAACTAACTAACTACTAACTAACTAACTAACTAACTAACTAACTACTAACTAACTAACTAACTAACTACTAACTAACTAACTAACTAACTAACTAACTAACTTAACTAACTATTACTAACTAACTAACTAACTACTAACTAACTAACTAACTAACTAACTAACTAACTAACTAACTAACTAACTAACTAACTACTAACTAACTACTAACTAACTACCTAACTAACTACTAACTAACTAACTACTAACTAACTAACTAACTAACTAACTAACTAACTAACTAACTAACTAACTAACTAACTAACTAACTAACTACTAACTAACTACTAACTAACTAACTAACTAACTAACTAACTACTAACTACTAACTAACCTAACTAACTACCTAACTAACTAACTAACTAACTAACTACTACTAACTAACTAACTAACTAACTAACTACTAACTAACTAACTACTAACTAACTACTAACTAACTAACTACTACTAACTAACTAACTAACTAACTAACTAACTAACTAACTAACTAACTAACTAACTAACTAACTAACACTAACTAACTAACTAACTAACTAACTACCTAACTAACTAACTAACTACTACCTAACTAACTAACTAACTAACTAACTACTAACTAACTACTAACTAACCTAACTAACTACTAACTACTAACTCAACTAACTAACTAACTAACTAACTAACTAACTAACTAACTAACTACAACTAATTAACTAACTAATTAACTAACTAACTAACTACTAACTAATTAACTAACTAACTAACTAACTAACTAACTAACTAACTGACTAACTAACTAATAACTAACTAACTAACTAACTAACTAACTAACTAACTAACTAACTAACTAACTAACTACTAACTAACTAACTTCTCTAAGTCCACATTATGACTACAACCATTTCCATTGTTTTTCAGAACTTCCAAGTTAATTTCAGAAATTCCTATTTATATTTAAGAAATTTCTAGTTATTCTATTAAATTTCTAGTTTCTTCTTATTGAGAATTTCTGAAATATAATTGAAAATTTCTGAAATACAATTAGAATTTTCTGAAACATAATTAGACATTTCTGAAATATAATTGGAAACTTCTTGTTATTTGATTTAAAATTGGAAATGGCGTAGACAACATTCGAGACTATAGCCTAGACTGCAGTCGTTGCCCAACGTTAAGCTCCTAAAAAGCTCGCTTCTTTCTCTTTTATTAAAATCATTCAACGAAATTTTCCACATTCTCTTCCCCATTAGGTAGCCTGGCTACGCGTCGACACCCAAACCATACTCAGTATACAAAATCATGTTATAACGAAAAATCATCGCATCAGTATCAGTCACACAGAACATCGTATTTGGCAGCTACGTATACGTGATGTTCAGGAATCAGATCGGGGCTGGTATATGTGTCAAATAAATACTGATCCCATGAAGTCGCAAGTGGGTTATTTGGATGTTGTTGTGCCGCCCGATATAATAGACTATCAGACTAGTAATGATATGGTGGTAGAGACGGGGCAGAATGTTAGTTTAACCTGTACCGCCACTGGGCTACCAGCCCCCATAATAACATGGAGACGTGAAAAGGATTTGGCTCTGTATACAGAGAATGGTCGCCATATTTATAGTACCGAAGGTCCCAATTTGACTTTGTATCAAGTGTCAAGAGAAACAATGGGTGCTTATTTGTGTATAGCTTCTAATGGTGTTCCGCCCACTGTTAGTAAAAGGATTTCTTTGATAGTTAATTGTAAGTTAAAATCCATAAAATTTTCATTTAAACTATAATATTTTATGTCTTATCCTATCAGTTTCTCCCTTTATCTGGACTCGTTATGACACCATTTATGTGGGCTTTGGGCAAAAAGTTATTTTAGAGTGTATTTCCGAATCTCATCCCACTTCGGTTAATTATTGGCTTAAGGATAAGGAATTTTTACAAGGCGGTTCCTTTGAAACTGTTTTGCAAAATAATGTCTATAAAATTGTTATGCGTTTAGCTGTCAGACCTACAAAATCAAAAGATTTGGTGAATATAAATGTTTGGCCAAAAATATGTTGGGTGAAATGGAACAGACAATAACATTGTATCGTAAGTATTAGGTTGATAGGACGAAACATAAACTAGAACTGATCTAGAACTGAACTAGAACTGAACTAGAACTGAACTAGAAACTGAACTAGAACAGAACTAGAACTGACTAGAACTGAACTAGAACTGAACTAGAACTGAACTAGAACTGAACTAGAACTGAACTAGAACTGAACTAGAACTGAACTAGAACTGAACTAGAACTGGACTAGAACTGAACTAGAACTGAACTAGAACTGAACTAGAACTGAACTGGAACTGAACTAGAACTGAACTAGAACCTGAACTAGAACTGACTAGAACTGAACTAGAACTGAACTAGAACTGAACTAGAACTGGAACTAGAACTGAACTAGAACTGAACTAGAACTGAACTAGAACTGAACTAGAACTGAACTAGAACTGAACTAGAACTGAACTAGAACTGAACTAGAAACTGAACTAGAACTGAACTAGAACTGAACTAGAACTGAACTAGAACTGAACTAGAACTGAACTAGAACTGATCTAGAACTGAACTAGAACTGAACTAAAACTGAACTAAACTGAACTCGAACTGAACTAGAACTGAACTAGAACTGAACTAGAACTGAACTAGAACTGATCTAGAACTGAACTAGAACTGAACTAGAACTGAACTAGAACTGAACTAGAACTGAACTAGAACTGAACTAGAACTGAACTAGAACTGAACTAGAACTGAACTAGAACTGAACTAGAACTGAACTAGAACTGAACTAGAACTGAACTAGAACTGAACTAGAACTGAACTAGAACTGAACTAGAACTGAACTAGAACTGAACTAGAACTGAACTAGAACTGAACTAGAACTGAACTAGAACTGAACTAGAACTGAACTAGAACTGAACTAGAACTGAACTAGAACTGAACTAGAACTGAACTAGAACTGAACTAGAACTGAACTAGAACTGAACTAGAACTGAACTAGAACTGAACTAGAACTGAACTAGAACTGAACTAGAACTGAACTAGAACTGAACTAGAACTGAACTAGAACTGAACTGAACTAGAAACTGAACTAGAACTGAACTAACGGAACTGAACTAGAACTGAACTAGAACTGGAACTAGAACTGAACTAGAACTGAACTAGAACTGAACAGAACTGAACTAGAACTGAATAGAACTGAACTAGAACTGAACTAAGAACTGAACTAGAACTGAACTAGAACTGAACTAGAACTGAACTAGAACTGAACTAGAACTGAACTAGAACTGAACTAGAACTGAACTAGAACTGAACTAGAACTGAACAGAATTCTGACTACAGAACTGAACTAGAACTGAACTAGAACTGAACTAGAACTGACCTAGAACTGAACTAGAACTGAACTAGAACTGAACTAGAACTGAACTAGAACGGAACTAGAACTGAACTAGAACTGACTAAACTGAACTAGACTGAACTAGAACTGAACTAGAACTGAACTAGAACTGAACTAGAACTGAACTAGAACTTTCTATATAGATTTTGTTTAATTTTATATTTATTTTAATTCTGCTTTCCTTTTTCAGACAAGGCCAAAAAGAATCAACAGCACGCATATCAAACCAATAGCAAAGACAATCAATGATAATAATAGAAGTAATGAACCTTTACTAACAAATCATTTAAAAAAATATTGAGAAATCTTGTCCTTATTTGCAGAATTCATAACCGGCCATCAGGAAGCACTCAAACCAAATTTTTGCTACATAGTTTTATTAATATTACAAATAATAGTTGCAATAAAAATTTAAATTTTAAAGAAAACCAAACCTTTATGCGTAGAGTTAAATAAATTATAGATTTTTTGTGAATTTTTGGTGTTTTGAAGACATTTTTCAAGTGAGTTTATTATTATAGTTTTTTGTTTTTTTGTTTTAATTTTAAATATAGATTTGATTGGTTGTTTAAATTGTTCTAATTACAATAAACTTAAAGTTAAAAGATATAGTTTTTTTTGTTAATAAAGCTAATTAAAAACAAATAAGATCTAAAAGATCTTGAGTTTTTTTGAAAGTTTTAACAAGAAAATAAAATACTTATTAATAAAAAAGTATTGTTATTACTTATAAACAAATCTTAAGCAAATTGTTTGTAGATGTTATAAGTTAAGATGTTGTGGTTGTACTTTAATAAAACAATTTGTTTAAGATTTTTTTTTTAAAGAAATTTAACATAAATAGGAAACAATAGGTTGGTTTCAAAAAAAGCTTATTATTGATTTAGTTAAAATTTTTATTTGTAATTTGAAGGTTTTCAAAGGGATTGTTTAGACATTTAGCATGAGTATGTAGATAATTTAAAGGTTTTTAGTGAAAGAAAGTAAAATTTTAAAGAAATAAATGAAATTTTGAAATTTATGGACTTAAAGTGATTTTAATTTTTTGATTTTTTTAGATTTTAAGTTAAAATAATTAAAATTATTTTTGCTTTTTTTTCAGAATGGAACTCTTAGCTAAGGTTTTTGTTTAAAAAGATTTAACAACAACCTTATTGTTTCTTTAGCTTGTTTAAAATAAACATTTTAATTAATTGTTTAAAATAAATTTAAAAATAATAATTTAAAAATTTGCCTTAATATTTAATTAATAACGAAGTGTTGTTCTTTTTGTTTTTATGTTTTTGGGAGTAACTAACTAAAGTCTTAAAATGATAATAGCTAAACAAATAACTAGGATCACACTAAACCTTTTGCATTTCACCAACTCTCTCGTCTTTTGCTATTTTTACTAAATATGTTTTTATATAGTTTTCTTTTGCATTTTTTTTTACTTAAATTTCTTGTTTATCAAAAATAAAGGCCTCCATTTTATCAACTTGATTTAGTTGGTGTTGTTGTACCATTAGTCTCTGCTTTAGTACAATGACCATTTGTTGCTGTTGATGCTGTAGTCTTGTTTGGTTGTTCATCCATATTTGGTACTTCAATTTTGGGTGGTGGTACCGCCTCCTTTGGCTTTAGCTAATTTGTCACGTTGTTCATAGATTTCATTAACTAATTTCTTAACAAATGGATGATTAAATTTGCCTTCGGTAGAATCGAAGAACTCTTGATGTTTTAATAAACAATCGTCTCTTTTCTCATATTCAAATGCCTGCATAACCATATCCAAACGATCTAAATCTTTGACAAATCTAGATTCAGCACTTTCACCCATGTTCGTACTCCTAAAAAAACGCAAATTATTAAAAAAAATTAATAAACACTTTTTTCTCTAACTCACCTCAAACAATTCCATCATACGTTTGCCTCTCGGCTCAATCAATTTGCAAATATCCTCCATGGCCTTAAATTCCATATTTTTCTTTTCCTCTTTTGATACACCGCAGAAGGGGGTGATGTCACCCACTAAACTTTCTGCTAAATCATGTACCAACGCCAATTCCATGCAACGAATTTGATTGAGACCCTCCGAGCCATCTAGTAAGAAGGTTAAAATGCTCATGCGATACATATGACCCGAAATGGATTCACAATCATTGACATTACGCAAAACCCAACCAGTACGTTTGGTATGCTAGAAAGAAATCACAAAAATAAATTAATTACATCCATAAATTAAAAAGCAATTTAAATATTACACAGAATTCAATTATGGAATTTTCTGCTACGAATGTCTAAATTAGTTTTAAATCATTCAATTATCTTAATTAATTTAACACATCTATTTGTCATCTACCCTATACATACTAGTATTTACTATACTGTCAATACCAGGCATGGAAAACTCAGTACTTTTCCTATACTTACGGATACTTTCTTAGCTTATAAATTTTTTATAAGTAGTATATAGTCTAGCCTATAGTCTAGTCTATAGTCTAGTCTATAGTCTAGTTCTATAGTCTAGTCTATAGTCTAGTCTATAGTCTAGTCTATAGTCTAGTCTATAGTCTAGTCTATAGTCTGGTCGTATCTAGTTAGTCTAGTCTATAGTCTAGTCTATAGTCTAGTCTATAGTCTAGTCTATAGTCTAGTCTATAGTCTAGTCTATAGTCTAGTCTATAGTCTAGTCTATAGTCTAGTCTATAGTCTAGTCTATAGTCTAGTCTATAGTCTAGTCTATAGTCTAGTCTATAGTCTAGTCTATAGTCTAGTCTATAGTCTAGTCTATAGTCTAGTCTATAGTCTAGTCTATAGTCTAGTCTAGTCTATAGTCCTAGTCTATAGTCTAGTCTATAGTCTAGTCTATAGTCTAGTCTATAGTCTAGGTCTATAGTCTAGTCTATAGTCTAGTCTATAGTCTAGTCTATAGTCTAGTCTATAGTCTAGTCTATAGTTAGTCTATAGTCTCGTCTATAGTCTAGTCTATAGTCTAGTCTATAGTCTAGTCTATAGTCTAGTCTATAGTCTAGTCTATAGCTAGTCTATAGTCTAGTCTTAGTCTAGTCTATAGTCTAGTCTATAGTCTAGTCTATAGTCTAGTCTATAGTCTAGTCTATAGTCTAGTCTATAGTCTAGTCTATACTCTAGTCTATAGTCTAGTCTATAGTCTAGTCTATAGTCTAGTCTATAGTCTAGTCTATAGTCTAGTCTATACTCTAGTCTATAGTCTAGTCTATAGTCTAGTCTATAGTCTAGTCTATAGTCTAGTCTATAGTCTAGTCTATAGTCTATGTCTAGTCTATAGTCTAGTCTATAGTCTAGTCTATAGTCTAGTCTATAGTCTAGTCTATAGTCTAGTCTATAGTCTAGTCTATAGTCTAGTCTATAGTCTAGTCTATAGTCTAGTCTTAGTCTAGTCTATAGTCTAGTCTAGTCTAGTCTATAGTCTAGTCTATAGTCTAGTCTATAGTCTAGTCTATAGTCTAGTCTATAGTCTAGTCTATAGTCTAGTCTATAGTCTAGTCTATAGTCTAGTCTATAGTCTAGTCTATAGTCTAGTCTATAGTCTAGTCTAGTCTAGTCTATAGTCTAGTATAGTCTTGTCTATAGTCTAGTCTATAGTCTAGTCTATAGTCTAGTCTATAGTCTAGTCTATAGTCTAGTCTATAGTCTAGTCTATAGTCTAGTCTATAGTCTAGTCTATAGTCTAGTCTATAGTCTAGTCTATAGTCTAGTCTATAGTCTAGTCTATAGTCTAGTCTACAGTCTAGTCTATAGTCTAGTCTATAGTCTAGTCTACAGTCTAGTCTATAGTCTAGTCTATAGTCTAGTCTATAGTCTAGTCTATAGTCTAGTCTATAGTCTAGTCTATAGTCTAGTCTATAGTCTAGTCTATAGTCTAGTCTATAGTCTAGTCTATAGTCTAGTCTATAGTCTAGTCTATAGTCTAGTCTATAGTCTAGTTTATAGTCTAGTCTATAGTCTAGTCTATAGTCTAGTTTATAGTCTAGTCTATAGTCTAGTCTATAGCCTAGTCTATAGTCTATTTCAAAATTTAAATTTCCCATGCCTGGTCAAGACATTGCTAGTAGTCTTGTTGAGTCTACAAATCTTTCTATTTAATTATAACACGTGAAGACAGACACATTTATAAAACAATTGTGTTGATAATTGATAAAACAGTTTTATTGCCTTTTAATTATTTAATGTTTTGTTTTTTTTTCTAATTATGTACTTGACGTCATTGTTTTGCAAAACAACAACACCTACCACCGCCATCTAAATCGTTTGCAATTTGTCGACAAATTTGTAAAATTAAAGTAACTAAAGCAATACTCTTTAGTAATCAGTATTAAACAAACCAATTCCAGCATCACAAAATTTTTAAAACAATCTTAAGAGCTTTTCAATAATTTTAAAATCTTTCAATATTGAAGGCTATTATAAAAAAACAAAACGTTAATTTGCATATAACCGTCATTCTTGTCTTCTATGTGTCCCCTCTTTTTATCTTTTTGAAATGTTTTCTAATACTTTGGAAAAATCCAATTAAATTTCAAACTACATTTTCAAATACATATTCGCACAATATCTATAAAAAAAAAAAAACAAACGATTGCATTTCTGCGAAAAAAATACTTTGTATATTATAAAGTAATTTATTTATTTATTTTAAATTGAAAATATGTATACATTTGTTGACTTAAACAAAGTGAATATCGCTCACGTGAGTTTTTATTTCAACACAAAAAAAAAAATAAATGCGATTATGTAAAATCAGCAAAATTAAAAAAACAAAACGATAATAAATTATTTTAAAATAATGAATGAAAATATTTGTTTAATTAAACAAAAAAGCAAGATTATAAAGTACAAAATATGACGAACAGTCCGGTGTGGTTTGTTAGGCAGTCTATAGTCTGGGCTATAGTCCAGTTTAGACTACCCTATAGCTCAAACTATTCACAAGACTAGACCATTTGAAGTCCAGACTGTTGTCCTATACTATTCTAGTTTTGTTCTAGTTCTGTTCTAGTTCTGTTCTAGTTCTGTTCTAGTCTGTTCTAGTTCTAGTTTGTTCTAGTTCTGTTCTAGTTCTGTTCTAGTTCTGTTCTAGTTGTTCTAGTTCTGTTCTAGTTCTGTTCTAGTTCTGTTCTAGTTCTGTTCTAGTTCTGTTCTAGTTGTTCTAGTTCGTTCTAGTTCTGTTCTAGTTTGTTCTAGTTCGTTCTGTTCTATTCTGTTCTAGTTCTGTTCTAGTTCTGTTCTAGTTCTGTTCTAGTTTTTTCTAGTTGTTTAGTTCTGTTCTAGTTCTGTTCTAGTTCTGTTCTAGTTCTGTTCTAGTTCTGTTCTAGTTCTGTTCTAGTTCTGTTCTAGTTCTGTTCTAGTTCTGTTCTAGTTCTGTTCTAGTTCTGTTCTAGTTCTGTTCTAGTTCTGTTCTAGTTCTGTTCTAGTTCTGTTCTAGTTCTGTTCTAGTTCTGTTCTAGTTCTGTTCTAGTTCTGTTCTAGTTCTGTTCTAGTTCTGTTCTGTTCTAGTTCTGTTCTAGTTCTGTTAGTTTGTTCTAGTTCTGTTCTAGTTCTGTTCTAGTTCTGTTCTAGTTCTGTTAGTTCTGTTCTAGTTCTGTTCTAGTTCTGTTCTAGTTCTGTTCTAGTTCTGTTCTAGTTCTGTTCTAGTTCTGTTCTAGTTCTGTTCTAGTTCTGTTCTAGTTCTGTTCTAGTTCTGTTCTAGTTCTGTTCTAGTTCTCTTCTAGTTCTGTTCTAGTTCTGTTCTAGTTCTGTTCTAGTTCTGTTCTAGTTCTGTTCTAGTTCTGTTCTAGTTCTGTTCTAGTCTGTTCTAGTTCTGTTCTAGTTCTGTTCTAGTTCTGTTCTAGTTCGTTCTAGTTCTGTTCTAGTCTGTTCTAGTTCTGTTCTAGTTCTGTTCTAGTTCTGTTCTAGTTCTGTTCTAGTTCTGTTCTAGTTCTGTTCTAGTTCTGTTCTAGTTCTGTTCTAGTTCTGTTCTAGTTCTGTTCTAGTCTGTTCTAGTTCTGTTCTAGTTCTGTTCTAGTTCTGTTCTAGTTCTGTTCTAGTTCTGTTCTAGTTCTGTTCTAGTTCTGTTCTAGTTCTGTTCTAGTTCTGTTCTAGTTCTGTTCTAGTTTGTTCTAGTTCTGTTCTAGTTCTGTTCTAGTTCTGTTCTAGTTCTGTTCTAGTTCTGTTCTAGTTCTGTTCTAGTTCTGTTCTAGTTCTGTTCTAGTTCTGTTCTAGTTCTGTTCTAGTTCTGTTCTAGTTCTGTAGTTCTGTTCTAGTTCTGTCTAGTTCTAGTTCTGTTCTAGTTTGTTCTAGTTCTGTTCTAGTTCTGTTCTAGTTCTGTTCTAGTTCTGTTCTAGTTCTGTTCTAGTTCTGTTCTAGTTCTGTTCTAGTTCTGTTCTAGTTCTGTTCTAGTTCTGTTCTAGTTCTGTTCTAGTTCTGTTTTTCTAGTTCTGTTCTAGTTCTGTTCTAGTTCTGTTCTAGTGTTCTAGTTCTGTTCTAGTTCTGTTCTAGTTCTGCTAGTTCTGTTTTTTTTTTTTGTTCTGTTCTAGTGTTCTAGTTCTGTTCTAGTTGTTCTAGTTCTGTTCTAGTTCTGTTCTTATTTGTTCTAGTTCTGTTCTAGTTCTGTTCTAGTTCTGTTCTAGTTCTTTCTAGTTCTGTTCTAGTCTAGTTCTGTTCGTTTAGTTCTGTTCTAGTTCTGTTCTAGTGTGTTAGTTCTGTTCTAGTTCTGTTCTAGTTCTGTTCTAGTTCTGTTCTAGTTCTGTTCTAGTTCTGTTCTAGTTCTGTTCTAGTTCTGTTCTAGTTCTGTTCTAGTTCTGTTCTAGTTCTGTTCTAGTTTGTTCTAGTTCTGTTCTAGTTTGTTCTAGTTCTGTTCTAGTTCTGTTCTAGTTCTAGTTCTGTTCTAGTTCTGTTCTAGTTCTGTTCTAGTTCTGTTCTAGTTAGTTCTAGTTCTGTTCTAGTTCTGTTCTAGTTCTGTTCTAGTTCTGTTCTAGTTCTGTTCTAGTTCTGTTCTAGTTCTGTTCTAGTTCTGTTCAGTTCTGTTCTAGTTCTGTTCTAGTTCTGTTCTAGTTCTGTTCTAGTTCTGTTCTAGTTCTGTTCTAGTTCTGTTATATTCTGTTCTAGTTCTGTTCTAGTTTGTTCTAGTTCTGTTCTAGTTCTGTTCTAGTTCTGTTCTAGTTCTGTTCTAGTTCTGTTCTAGTTCTGTTCTAGTTCTGTTCTAGTGTTCAGTTCAGTTCTAGTTCTGTTCTAGTTTGTTCTATCTGTTCTGTTCTAGTGTTCTAGTTCTGTTCTAGTTTGTTCTAGTTCTGTTCTAGTTCTGTTCTAGTTCTGATCTAGTTCTGATCTAGTTCTGTTCTAGTTCTGTTCTAGTTCTGTTCTAGTTCTGTTCTAGTTCTGTTCTAGTTCTGTTCTAGTTCTGTTCTAGTTCTGTTCTAGTTCTGTTCTAGTTTGTTCTGTTCTGTTCTAGTTCTGTTCTAGTTGTTCTAGTTCTGTTCTAGTTCTGTTCTAGTTCTGTTCTAGTTCTGTTCTAGTTCTGTTCTAGTTCGGTTCTACTTTCCCATGTAATACCTTTACAACCCCCACAGATAATCATTACAAAGTCTTCACTACCACCTAATTTTTCCAAAAACCATTTAACTTAACTATATTTGTCATGGTAACTAATCAGACAAATATTTCAGGGTTAATATAGAAAATTTGATTTTTATTTCACCCATAACGATAAGATTGTTACTGTTAAACACGCAACAAATTGTGATCACTCCAAAACAAAAGAAATGTTATACAAACCTTTTTTTCATAAATAAAATGCAACTGTAGTTATTGTAGTCGTAAGTAGTAGTAAGTAATTTATCAGCAAAATTACCATTAAAATTATGACAATGATCGTGAAAATCATGAGGGAGGGTGAGGGAAATAGGCAATAAAATATAAACAATGTATTTTGTTAACAAAGTATAATAACAGAAATATTTAATCTAATAGATAAAAGTATTATTGCAACTTCTGTCACTATCATATGTTAAAGTTCATGTAAACAAATGTAAATTGGAATATGGGAAAACCAAGAAGAAAGAACAGTTGCTTGCTATGGAATTTTTACACAAATGCTATATTTACTGGAATTTTTAATGTGGAAATTTAATTAAAAAATTTGAGCAGATGACACTTAATAGAAGTGATAAACATAATGTCACCATTAAACGACTCAAACTCGAAAATAAAAAACTGAAGCCATAAAAGTATATTTGCGCAAAACTTTTGTAACATCCTTCGTATATACCTAAATAACTAAATCATAATAATATTTAGTTTCATAATCTATTTTCAATATTTACCTAATAAAACAAACACAAAACCTGGAACTAATTTATTTCATTATGTCGAGTCTATTGAAATTAATTCGTTTATTACACTCCCCCATATTGAGCAGCTGCTGATTTAAGTCAATTTATTGATTAAATAATTTAATAAACGGAAATAATTATACGTTAAGTTTTGAAGGTTTTATGTTCATAAGTTCTCAAGGAAAGCCAAAAACAAGGAAAAAATCAAGGATTGATTGAGTTTCTGTCGAAAGTTTTAAACATCCATATTATAATATACATAAGAATTCCTTAGGTTTTTTTCTTATTTATTTCTTAAAATTTCAAGAGTAAATATTATTAAACAATTGCCAGAAACAAGAAACGTTTTCATATCGATATTCACATAATAGAAAATAAATAATACATAATCTAGAAGAAAACAAAAAATAAATATACACAACCACTAGTTGATACTTATGTAGTGAGTGGACCAATGATCTTGGCCTTGACTGAGTGTATGGCAAACAAAAATAATATAAATAGGAAAAATAGATAAATAAAAACAAAACCTAACAATTTCGTCAGAACGCTATGGCCAAATTATGGCACCTCTAATTGAAATCATAACTATAATAAATATACTTTATGTTTATGTCACGTACATACACAATTAGTTCCCTTTTCAGAATATTAAAAATTATGTTTTTTAATACAATTTATATAGATTTTTTACCTAAATTATATACATAAGAACTGGAGCAATTCATTCCTTTCGATACTATCGAATTGAACTAAAATTGATCTAGTTAAGTTCAATTTCAGTTTTAGTTCAGTTCTAGTTCAGTACTAGTTCAGTTCTAGTTCAGTTCTAGTTCAGTTCTAGTTCAGTTTCTAGTCAGTTCTAGTTCAGTTCTAGTTCAGTTCTTAGTTCAGTTCTAGTTCAGTTCTAGTTCAGTTCTAGTTCAGTTCTAGTTCAGTTCTAGTTCAGTTCTAGTTCAGTTCTAGTTCAGTTCTAGTTCAGTTCTAGTTCAGTTCTAGTTCAGTTCTAGTTCAGTTCTAGTTCAGTTCTAGTTCAGTTCTAGTTCAGTTCTAGTTCAGTTCTAGTTCAGTTCTAGTTCAGTTCTAGTTCAGTTCTAGTTCAGTTCTAGTTCAGTTCTAGTTCAGTTCTAGTTCAGTTCTAGTTCAGTTCTAGTTCAGTTCTAGTTCAGTTCTAGTTCAGTTCTAGTTCAGTTCTAGTTCAGTTCTAGTTCAGTTCTAGTTCAGTTCTAGTTCAGTTCTAGTTCAGTTCTAGTTCAGTTCTAGTTCAGTTCTAGTTCAGTTCTAGTTCAGTTCTAGTTCAGTTCTAGTTCAGTTCTAGTTCAGTTCTAGTTCAGTTCTAGTTCAGTTCTAGTTCAGTTCTAGTTCAGTTCTAGTTCAGTTCTAGTTCAGTTCTAGTTCAGTTCTAGTTCAGTTCTAGTTCAGTTCTAGTTCAGTTCTAGTTCAGTTCTAGTTCAGTTTCTAGTTCAGTTCTAGTTCAGTTCTAGTTCAGTTCTAGTTCAGTTCTAGTTCAGTTCTAGTTCAGTTCTAGTTCAGTTCTAGTTCAGTTCTAGTTCAGTTCTAGTTCAGTTCTAGTTCAGTTCTAGTTCAGTTCTAGTTCAGTTCTAGTTCAGTTCTAGTTCAGTTCTAGTTCAGTTCTAGTTCAGTTCTAGTTCAGTTCTAGTTCAGTTCTAGTTCAGTTCTAGTTCAGTTCTAGTTCAGTTCTAGTTCAGTTCTAGTTCAGTTCTAGTTCAGTTCTAGTTCAGTTCTAGTTCAGTTCTAGTTCAGTTCTAGTTCAGTTTCTCAGTTCTAGTTCAGTTCTAGTTCAGTTCTAGTTCAGTTCTAGTTCAGTTCTAGTTCAGTTCTAGTTCAGTTCTAGTTCAGTTCTAGTTCAGTTCTAGTTCAGTTCTAGTTCAGTTCTAGTTCAGTTCTAGTTCAGTTCTAGTTCAGTTCTAGTTCAGTTCTAGTTCAGTTCTAGTTCAGTTCTAGTTCAGTTCTAGTTCAGTTCTAGTTCAGTTCTAGTTCAGTTCTAGTTCAGTTCTAGTTCAGTTCTAGTTCAGTTCTAGTTCAGTTCTAGTTCAGTTCTAGTTCAGTTCTAGTTCAGTTCTAGTTCAGTTCTAGTTCAGTTCTAGTTCAGTTCTAGTTCAGTTCTAGTTCAGTTCTAGTTCAGTTCTAGTTCAGTTCTAGTTCAGTTCTAGTTCAGTTCTAGTTCAGTTCTAGTTCAGTTCTAGTTCAGTTCTAGTTCAGTTCTAGTTCTAGTTCAGTTCTAGTTCAGTTCTAGTTCAGTTCTAGTTCAGTTCTAGTTCAGTTCTAGTTCAGTTCTAGTTCAGTTCTAGTTCAGTTCTAGTTCAGTTCTAGTTCAGTTCTGGTTCAGTTCTAGTTCAGTTCTAGTTCAGTTCTAGTTCAGTTCTAGTTCAGTTCTAGTTCAGTTCTAGTTCTTTCTAGTTCAGTTCTAGTTCAGTTTAGTTCAGTTCTAGTTCAGTTCTAGTTCAGTTCTAGTTCAGTTCTAGTTCAGTTCTAGTTCAGTTCTAGTTCAGTTCTAGTTCAGTTCTAGTTCAGTTCTAGTTCAGTTCTAGTTCAGTTCTAGTTCAGTTCTAGTTCAGTTCTAGTTCAGTTCTAGTTCAGTTCTAGTTCAGTTCTAGTTCAGTTCTAGTTCAGTTCTAGTTCAGTTCTAGTTCAGTTCTAGTTCAGTTCTAGTTCAGTTCTAGTTCAGTTCTAGTTCAGTTCTAATTCAGTTCTAGTTCAGTTCTAGTTCAGTTCTAATTCAGTTCTAGTTCAGTTCTAGTTCAGTTCTAGTTCAGTTCTAGTTCAGTTCTAGTTCAGTTCTAGTTCAGTTCTAGTTCAGTTCTAGTTCAGTTCTAGTTCAGTTCTAGTTCAGTTCTAGTTCAGTTCTAGTTCAGTTCTAGTTCAGTTCTAGTTCAGTTCTAGTTCAGTTCTAGTTCAGTTCTAGTTCAGTTCTAGTTCAGTTCTAGTTCAGTTCTAGTTCAGTTCTAGTTCAGTTCTAGTTCAGTTCTAGTTCAGTTCTAGTTCAGTTCTAGTTCAGTTCTAGTTCAGTTCTAGTTCAGTTCTAGTTCAGTTCTAGTTCATTCTAGTTCAGTTCTAGTTCAGTTCTAGTCCAGTTCTAGTTCAGTTCTAGTTCAGTTCTAGTTCAGTTCTAGTTCAGTTCTAGTTCAGTTCTAGTTCAGTTCTAATTCAGTTCTAGTTCAGTTCTAGTTCAGTTCTAGTTCAGTTCTAGTTCAGTTCTAATTCAGTTCTAGTTCAGTTCTAGTTCAGTTCTAGTTCAGTTCTAGTTCAGTTCTAGTTCAGTTCTAGTTCAGTTCTAGTTCAGTTCTAGTTCAGTTCTAGTTCAGTTCTAGTTCAGTTCTAGTTCAGTTCTAATTCAGTTCTAGTTCAGTTCTAGTTCAGTTCTAGTTCAGTTCTAGTTCAGTTCTAGTTCTGTTCTAGTTCAGTTCTAGTTCAGTTCTAGTTCAGTTCTAGTTCAGTTCTAGTTCAGTTCTAGTTCAGTTCTCGTTCAGTTCTAGTTCAGTTCTAGTTCAGTTCTAGTTCAGTTCTAGTTCAGTTCTAGTTCAGTTCTAGTTCAGTTCTAGTTCAGTTCTAGTTCAGTTCTAGTTCTGTTCTAGTTCTGTTCTAGTTCTGTTCTAGTTCTGTTCTAGTTCTGTTCTAGTTCTGTTCTAGTTCTGTTCTAGTTCTGTTCTAGTTCTGTTCTAGTTCTGTTCTAGTTCTTTTCTAGTTTATGTTCAAGTTCTGTTCTAGTTCTGTTCACTTTATTAGCAAAATCTTCGCTTATAAAACAATACTGATTCTCTAGTAAATTCTTCAAATATCAAATTTAAAGAGTTAAGTTTTCACTTTATGTGTACGTATGTATATTGAAACATTAGTCTAGCAATCACAATATTACAATTTCAGATTAGCTTAATTAGTAAATTAATCTACAAAATTTATTTATAAATTTTAAATTTAAGACACTTCTAATATAACATGTGTGTTCTAAAATTATATAGTAAATTTTTTGTTTTTAAATCATCATAACACTACATTTCAGAGATTATGATTATTATTATGATATTTAATTAAAAGACTAATTTACAGAAGTAATACAAAAATCAGCAATCTTAAGATATGAAACAAAAATACAAATTTTCAAAAATTAAATTTCATTTCAGAAACCGTACAAAGTTTGAATTTAAATGTACATTATTTTAATAGAAAAAAATGTTAAATATTTTGAAAAAATTTAAATATTTTTTACACAAAGAAAAATACCTTAAAATATGTATATTTTTTAAACTTTTTTTCTTCATTTAAAAATGACCTTTATTTCGTTTTAAATTTACTTTTAATATAATAAAGAACATTATTTATTTCATTAAAAATTTTGTTAGCATTATTTTAGTACGTTCATTGACGTTTTCTTATACCATACACTCTTTTTTTGTTTTGTTAAATATCTTATATATTATTTTTTGCAAAAAACGAAAAGCATTACTCATTATAATATTACGTATAATGCAGAGATTAAATGTACTTATTATATAGCAATATATCCAAAGTTGTAGAGATATTGAGAAAGAGAGAAAAAAAACATGAGAAAATTGAAAAAAGTTCTTTTTTTCACATTGAAATCTACTTAATGGTATAAATATTAAAAGTAAGAGGAAAATGTGTTGTTATAGAATCAATTTGTTTATTTTGTTATTCTTGCATTATTTGTTTATACAACAAAGTTGCATAATTTTTAATTTTGTAAGAGATTTATAGAGCAGATATTAAAAGAAAATATTTTCAGAATTTGGAGAATATTTACAAAAAAAAATATCCGTTTTAAATTATATTTTGTAACTATTTATTAATAAAACTGCTGTAAAAACAGGTTCATTCACTTCTTTGGAAATTTCTGTGATAGGAAATATTGAATAATAACTTTTGCTTAAGACTGCGGTTTTTCATTGAAATAACTTTTAGAAACCGTAATTGTTAACAATGTAATGATGAAATTCCAAGTAAGGTGTAAGAACAAACTAGAACTGAACTAGAACTGAACTAGAACTGAACTAGAACTGAACTAGAACTGAACTAGAACTGAACTAGAACTGAACTAGAACTGAACTAGAACTGAACTAGAACTGAACTAGAACTGAACTAGAACTGAACTAGAACTGAACTAGAACTGAACTAGAACTGAACTAGAACTGAACTAGAACTGAACTAGAACTGAACTAGAACTGAACTAGAACTGAACTAGAACTGAACTAGAACTGAACTAGAACTGAACTAGAACTGAACTAGAACTGAACTAGAACTGAACTAGAACTGAACTAGAACTGAACTAGAACTGAACTAGAACTGAACTAGAACTGAACTAGAACTGTACTAGAACTGAATTAGAACTGAACTAGAACTGAACTAGAACTGAACTAGGAAACTGAAACTAGAACTGAATAGAACCGAATAACTGAACTAGAACTGAACTAGAACTGAACTAGAACTGAAACTAGAACTGAACTAGAACTGACTAGAACTGAACTAGAACTGAACTAGAACTGAACTAGACTGAACTAAGAAACTGAACTAGAATGAACTAGAACTGAACTAGAACTGAACTAGAACGGAACTAGAACTGAACTAGAACTGAACTAGACACTGAACTAGAACTGAACTAGAACTGAACTAGAAACTGAAACTAGAACTGAACTAGAACTGAACTAGAACTGAAACTAGAACTGAACTAGAACTGAACTAGAACTGAACTAGAAACTGAACTAGAAACTGAACTAGAACTGAACTAGAACTGAACTAGAACTGAACTAGAACTGAACTAGAACTGAACTAGAAACTGAACTAGAACTGAACTAGAACTGAACTAGAACTGAACTAGAACTGAACTAGAAACTGAACTAGAACTGAACTAGAACTGAACTAGAACTGAACTAGAACTGAACTAGAACTGAACTAGAACTGAACTAGAACTGAACTAGAACTGAACTAAACTGAACTAGAACTGAACTAGAACTGAACTAGAACTGAACTAGAACTGAACTAGAACTGAACTAGAACTGAACTAGAACTGAACTAGAACTGAACTAGAACTGAACTAGAACTGAACTAGAACTGAACTAGAACTGAACTAGAACTGAACTAGAACTGAACTAGAACTGAACTAAAACTGAACTAGAACTGAACTAGAACTGAACTAGAACTGAACTAGAACTGAACTAGAACTGAACTAGAACTGAACTAGAACTGAACTAGAACTGAACTAGAACTGAACTAGAACTGAACTAGAACTGAACTAGAACTGAACTAGAACTGAACTACAACTGAACTACAACTGAACTAGAACTGAACTAGAACTGAACTAGAACTGAACTAGAACTGAACTAGAACTGAACTAGAACTGAACTAGAACTGAACTAGAACTGAACTAGAACTGAACTAGAACTGAACTAGAACTGAAACTAGAACTGAACTAGAACTGAACTAGAACTGAACTAGAACTGAACTAGAACTGAACATACGGAAAAATGAAACTAGAACTGAACTAGAAACTGAACTAGAACTGAACTAAACTGAACTAGAACTGAACTAGAACTGAACTAGAACTGAACTAGAACTGAACTAGAACGGAACTAGAACTGAACTAGAAACGTGAACTAGAACCTGGGAAAACTAGAACTGAACTAACCGACTAGACTGAACTAGAACTGAACTAAACGAACTAGAACTGAACAGATGAACTAGAACGGAAAGCTAGAACTGAACTAGAACTGGAACTAGAACTGAACTAAAACTGAAACTAGAACTGAACTAGAACTGAACTAGAACTGAACTAGAACTGAACTAGAACTGAAACTAGAACTGAACTAGAACTGAACTAGAACTGAACTAGAAACTGTAACTTGGTAACAGAATTTAAACTTCTAACGTGATTTTTATTAACAAATTAAATTCCTACTAAAAAAACGATAAAAAAAAGATTATATAAATACCTTAACGTTTTTAAAATTTAATACTTTTTTCCGATTTTTTAAATACCACAAAAATTCACTTTACCACAAATATTGCGGAATTTGCTATAAAAAAAACTTGGTAATATAAAACTAATTACAAAGTTTTTATAAATTTTAATAAACACATTTTGATGAAAATTATAAAACAAAAACAACCACAAAACAAATAACGGCAGTAAATTACAAGCAAGATAAAGAAGTACTCATATTTCAGACAGTCAATGAAAAAAATAAACAAAAACAAAACTGTCCCATAATAACATGTGTGTAGTCTGCTAGAACAAAAAAAAAAACGTTTCCAAATATTAAAAGAACCTTATATTAAAGTTGTAACAAAAGAAAAAATCGATTTTTCTAACATATGTGAGGAAAATTAAAACAACAAATGGAGAAAATTGTTACAAATCATTGTGCAAAAGCACAACAATAATTTTTTACATTATATGTAGTAAAAGACATTACGACAATTAACACTTAAAAAGACTTAAAACTTACCTTTAAATTGCCAATTAACTCCATGAACTGAAGAATATCACCTAAACCTGTATTGAAACAAGGTTTTCCTGTTGAGGAATTTTGTTGTTTAGTATCTGGACATGATGCTGAAGATGAAGACGAGGGACTATTCTCTTGACAGTCTTCCTTACCATTTTGGCCCTCGGATTTTTGTAGGGTCAAAGGTTCTGCAGCTAAAGAAGACATGGCAAATTGTGTTTGCTTTTGTTTGGTATTTAAATTTTGATTATGTTGTGTATGGAATTGATGAAAAATTTGCTGTTGAAAGAAATTCTGTATACGTTGAGTACGTTGTGGCTGTATTTGCTGGTGTTGATGATGATGATGATGTTGAGCTGTCTGATGATGTTGATACTGTAAATGATGTTGTTGTGGAGGGGAAGTTTTATTATTTAAATTTGAATCCTGCGTAATAGCTACTTCTGCCGTTTCTCTATTGCATTGAATATTCGAACTGTCAGCGTTCAGAGGCGAATACAAACTAAAACATTTGTTATGACTAGCATTAAAATTTTGTTGTGTTTGCTGCTTCAATGGCAGCTGACTAGAAGTGGTGTCGTTACTGGTAAAAATATTGCTGCTGCTGCTGCTGCTGTTGGTATTTGTTTGTTGCTGTTGCTCTGACAATGATGACGTCGCTGCTGCTACTGCCTTCAAATCTCCTTTATCATTATCTTCATTATTATTGTGTAGTGACGTCATTAAAGTTGTTCCCACTGGTATGATAGTATTCGTTTCGGTCGTATTATTTGCACACACCGCCACATGTTTTATACTCTTTACCAAGTCTCCACCAGCTACAGTTTGATTTTGTAGCTTTCTTAGCGCTTTGATCAATTGCTGAATGGAGAGCATTTTGTGTATGGTTTCGTTTTATTTTGAATTTAAAAATATTAGAGCGTAACGAGTGTAGTATAGTTTGCGAGTAGAGAGTTCTTTTGGTATTCTTTGTTTAATATGTAGTTAGTTTTAACTGAGAGACACCACCAGACTTTATGATCTACAAATAAATATAAAAAGTACGAATATTTAATAATAAACAAAAGAAAAGTAAATGTATATTTGTAAAGAAATCTTATTAATAAGAATTTACTTGGTAACAATTTTTGATAAAAATAAAGAAAGAAAAATTAAAATATTTAAAATCAAATTAAAAAGATTTAAATAAATATTTATTATAATTTCATTTAACTAATTTCTACTTATGGAAACAAATTTTCTGTGTTGTCTGGAAACTGAAGATGTGGTTGAAGTTCAAGTAAGTTTTCTTGACACTTTCAACTCCTCCGGTCGGATGGCACTCTGGGAAAACTGAACTGGTGTTACAGATAAGGTAGACAACTTCAGATTGGCAATGTTAGATTACGTAGAACTAAGTTTATCTAGAGGAGCTTAGTATTTAGGGAAATTTTCTTAAGCTTTCATGAAAAGAAAATACTCAGGAAAGAATGAAGAAGGGACTCATTGTACATTTAAGAATTCTATAGGAAAGAATATAATAAATTTGATTTACACATCTGTTTTCTGGCTTATTCTAACTTATGATTGTATTATCTGGTGTGAGGTCTTGAGAAAGGCCAGTTATCGGAAGATACTCAATAAATCTCATAGATGTACTTCCCTTGGCATTACAGATGCCATTTGTAGTACTCCACAAAAGGTCTTAGACATCATTATTTACCTCTAGAACATTTTGTAGAGTGGTGGCTAGGAATCTTCTAAAACACTGTTCATCTTATAGAGTTATAGTAACCCTACTGAAACCTGCTTAAAGTTGTATAGGGTGATACAATAGAGGTCAAGGGAAACACCTTGTTTGTTTGGGCTACTGAGGACAACGTAAGGATGAGTATCCGTGCAAAGATTGAATTAAGTTTACTTGATTTGAATAACTATAAAATGTGCTTCAGCAAGTAGTTACTTCGCGGATCTCAAAAGAGCAAAATCGATTTCATGGTCCCAGTACTAAGAATCCATTGACAATACTAACGAGTTATCCAGATTTCGGCGGATACTAAGCAAAGCTCATAGAAACTATTAGCAGTATAGTTACAACAATAACCACAAGTAAAAATGTATGAATTTATTTATTTACCTTACAATTTGTGACCTGTACATTGTTAACATAGTTTACACTGAATTCACAAACTCAAAAACGTTTATTTGTTACAAATGTCAGACCAATTAATCAATCAATTATTACTTAACATGGCTGCTAAAATAAATCACATAACACCGTTACCATTCTTATACTTTTTTCACAAAAAAAAACACATCGTCAACAACTATTTTTAAACTATGTAATAGAATAAACAATGAATCATATAATATCATTATGAAACTTACTTATTTGTTGTGTGATTATCACGTTGAAAATAACGGTTACATATGCAAATGTATACAGGTGCGTGTGTAGTAGTAGGTTGTGTTTTCCTTTTTCACTTTTTGTTTATTTTTTACTTTTTCTTTGCTATTGATTGCACTTTGCTCCTTTAAATTCACAGACTTTTTGACGATATATTAAAAAACAATATAGCCAAGTGTGATGTATTAATATAATTTATATATTTTTCCTTTTGTTAGTTTATTTATAATGCGATAATAAAATTTTATTTGATTATTTCGTCAAATAAGAACTTGTATGTAAATGGGGTGGGAGAGTGGTGTTAGAGAGAGAGGACATAACACAACGTCAAGGCGGCAAATCAGGTATGGAAAATTGAGTGCTATTGCAATTATTTTTGAAATAGAACAATAGGTACAGCAGAACTAAACTATAACGAAACTAGAACCAAAGAATATTAAATACAACAATAAATATACTTTGCTAGAACTGAACTAGAACTAAACTAGATATGAAGTAGAAATGAACTAGAACTTAACTAGAAATGAACTAGAACTGAAGTAGAACAGAAATAGAACTGAACTAGAACTGAACTAGAACTGAACTAGAGCTGAACTAGAAGAACTAGAACTGAACTAGAACTGAACTAGAACTGAACTAGAACTGAACAAGAACTGAACTAGAACTGAACTAGAACTGAACTAGAACTGAACTAGAACTGCACTAGAACTGTACTTGAACTGAACTAGAACTAGAACTTGAACTGAACTAGAACTGAACTAGAACTAGAACTGAACTAGAACTGAACTAGAACTAGAACTAGAACTGAACTAGAACTGAACTAGAACTAGAACTGAACTAGAACTGAACTAGAACTGAACTAGAACTGAACTAGAACTGAACTAGAACTGAACTAGAACTGAACTAGAACTGAACTAGAACTGAACTAGAACTGAACTAGAACTGAACTAGAACTGAACTAGAACTGAACTAGAACTGAACTAGAACTGAACTAGAACTGAACTAGAACTGAACTAGAACTGAACTAGAACTGAACTAGAACTGAACTAGAACTGAACTAGAAATGAACTAGAACTGAACTAGAACTGAACTAGAACTGAACTAGAACTGAACTAGAACTGAACTAGAAACTGACTAGAACTAACTTGAACTGAACTAGAACTGAACTAAGAACTAGAACTAGAACTGAACTAGAACTAGAACTAGAACTGAACTAGAACTAGAACTGTTCGAACTGTTACGAGAACTGTTATAGAACTAGAACTGAACTAGAACTGACTAGAACTGAACTAGAACTGAACTAGAACTGAACTAGAACTGTTAACTAGAACTGAACTAGAACTGAACTAGAACTGAACTAGAACTGAACTAGAACTGAACTAGAACTGAACTAGACTGACCTAGAAACTGAACTAACTGAACTAGAACTGAACTAGAACTGAACTAGAACTGAACTAGAACTGAAACTAGAACTGAACTAGAACTGAACTAGAATGACTAGAACTGAACTAGAACTGAACTATAAACTGAACTAGAACTGAACTCGAACTGAACTAGAACTGAACTAGAACTGAAACTAGAACTGAACTAGAACTGAACTAGAACTGAACTAGAACTGAACTAGAACTGAACCTAGAACTGAACTAGAACTGAACTAGAACTGAACTAGAACTGAACTAGAAGCTGAACTAGAACTGAACTAGAACTGAACTAGAACTGAACTAGAACTGAACTAGAACTGAACTAGAACTGAACTAGAACTGAACTAGAACTGAACTAGAACTGAACTAGAACTGAACTAGAACTGAACTAGAACTGAACTAGAACTGAACTAGAACTGAACTAGAACTGAACTAGAACTGAACTAGAACTGAACTAGAACTGAACTAGAACTGAACTAGAAATTAACTAGAACTGAACTAGAACTGAACTAGAACTGAACTAGAACTGAACTAGAACTGAACTAGAACTGAACTAGAACTGAACTAGAACTGAACTAGAACTGAACTAGAACTGAACTAGAACTGAACTAGAACTGAACTAGAACTGAACTAGAACTGAACTAGAACTGAACTAGAACTAGAACTAGAACTAGAACTAGAACTGAACTGAACTGAACTGAACTAGAACTAACTGAACTAGAACTGAACTAGAACTGAACTAGAACTGAACTAGAACTGAACTGAACTAGAACTGAACTAGAACTGAACTAGAACTGAACTAGAACTGAACTAGAACTGAACTAGAAACTGAACTAGAAACTGAACTTAGAACTGAACTAGAACTGAACTAGAACTGAACTTCTATGAACTAGAACTGAAACTGAATGACTCGAACTTGAACTAGAAACTGAACTAGAACTGAACTAGAACTGAACTAGAACTGAACTAGAACTTGAAGAACATGAAATGCATAGAACTGAACTAGAACTGAACTAGGATATGAACTAGACACTGAACTAGAATGAACTGAACTAGACCTAGAACTAGAGCTGAACTTAGAACTGAACTAGAACTGAACTTAGAACTAACTACACTAGATCTGAATCAAAATTGAACGAGAACTGGAAACTAGACAGAACTTAACTTGGAATTGGACTAGAATCCTGAACAAGAACTGAACTAAACTCAACTAGAACTGAACTAGACTTGAGCTAGAACTGAACTAGAGAACTGAAATAGAACTGAACTAGAAATGTAATAGAACTGAACTAGAACTGAATTTAGAACTAAACAAGAACTAAACTTACAAACATTTTAAATTTCAAATTTCCATACCTGGCCAAATAAAATTTTGTATTTAATTAAAAAGCAACAACAAACACAAAATTCATTAACGTTTTGTAGTTGTTGTTGCAAGTAAATTTTGAATATTTTTGTTGTAAAATAGTGTTTTTTTTTTTGTTTATTATAGCTGAGTGTGTATCTTTTATTTTGAGAATTTATTTAGCAGCTTTTGTTTTTTTTTTTTAATTTTATTTTTATTTCGTCTGAATGATCAAAAAATTCATGTGACTGAAAATTTGTTAAATTCTTAGAAATGTAAAATATTGCACACTTTTTCTTTATTAATTCTTTTAATTCTTTAAATGTCTGGCTTTGTATATAGACCAAATACTTTGTATGAATAGGAATTTAGCTTTATTTTGTTAATATTTTTGTAAGTATTTTATTTAAACAACAACCTTAGGTTCTGTTGGCAATTGTACGAATGCGGAAGAAATAATGCCTTTTTTGAAAAGGAAAAATAAATTTGCTTTAAATTACTTAACACACAATGGACATTACCATCTAAATAACAATAACAAAAACCTTAGTTATTTTTGGATAATCTAACACATTTTCTATTTTCTTTCTTTAAAGAAATATTCTTTATCATTATTGTTGTTATTTTATTGCCACGCGCGAGGGTGAGTTTTTTTTTTGTTTTTTTTTGTTTTTTATTAGTTTTCCTTTTTGTTTGTAATCAAGGTACCTCTTAACAAAACAGCTGTTGTTTTTATATTGAATTATTGCTTTTTCTTTTTAACTGTTATTTGCTTTTCTTTTTCATCTACAATTTTCTTTAACTTGGTTGTTTTTATAGTTATAGTTTTTTTCCTTTGTTTGCATTTTATTTTATGAATTATTTATTTACTTATTAATTAATATATTACTTTTTCACTATTAATTAGCACTATTTTTAATAAATTTTTATGTACCAACAGCAGCTATTGAAATTTCATTTCTATTTTTTGAGTATTTTTATCGTGAACCGTGTACACACGGTATTTGTTGGAAAAAAATTTACATTTACCTTGAAAATTATCTATAACGTTGCCATATGTACTATAATGTAAATGTCAAATTTAAAAGTTAATTTCAAAATAAGGCAACACTGCGAGTTAATAAAATGAATGATGCCAGAATTTGCTTTTAAATAAAGACGTTACATTTTAACATTATTTAACGAGAGGGGTTAGAGTTTAGAAACAAATCTATAGTTGCTAAACAGTAGTTAAGATTATGCTAAAACATTGAGCATCTATAGAGGATGCAAAACTGATTTTACTTTAAATAGAGCGTCTTTTGAAACTAGAGTCCCAAAGGATGAAAATCTGTGATCACTTTTATTTCCTACCAAAAATCGATTGAATGGACTACAGAGAAGACTTTAGTCTTACTATAGACAAGACTATAGTCTGGACTATAATCTGGACTATAGTTTAAAGTTTAGACTCTAAACTGTAGACTAGACTATAGTCTGGTCTGTAGACTAGATAAGGGAATAGACTATAGTCTGGAATATAGATCAGACTAAACTACAGTCTGGAACATAGGTTAGACTATAGTGTGGATTATAGAATAGACCATAGTCTTGACTAGATACTACACTATAGTCTGGACTATAGATTAGACTATAGTCTGGATTATAGAATAGACCATAGTCTTGACTAGATACTAGACTATAGTCTGGACTATAGATTAGACTATAGTCTGGACAATAGATTAGACTTAAGTTATTAGACTATAGTCTGGACTATAGAATAGACTGTAGATTAGACTATAATCTGAACTACAAACTCAACTATACTCTGCCTCGGCTATATCTTAGACTGCAGTATTGTATATATGGACTGGACTGTAGGCTAGATTATTAGTTATAGTAAAGTATGGACTATATTATACATTGATTAAAAATTCCATCCAATAATATTTATATAATTTTATTAAATATACAAAAGAAAGTATAAAAAAAAAACGTTACTTATTTTAAGGTAAATTTGCCAGCAAATTATCCATATCGGAATCATCCATTTCCAAACGTGCTGCTTCAACATTACTAGCAGATACTTCACTATCACTAAATTCCAAACTATAGAATTCCTTTTCCTTAATCTGTTCATCCAGCGACGTTTCACCTATAAAACACAAACCCAACTCATGGCGTACAATAACTTCATGCCAAAATTTGGCCATACGACGATTAACAACTTCGGTTTTTATCGATGAAATCCATGTGTTATAATCATCGAATGCATTAAAGATAAAACAACGCTTGCGATACACATTCAGTGCCGCAACGATTTTGTCCACATTTATTTCGGCAAATGATTTGGGTTTAAATATCAGATCTCTGATAACGGCACGCATTTGTGAGGCATAATGATTAAATTTAACATCACGCTGTGTACTATTCTTGATGGTAAATACACAGGCTTTAAGTAACTGTTCAAAGTCTTCAGCTGGAGTGGCGGAACGTACATGATCAAATGCTAGTTGACTAGCCGAGATGGAGGCCTCTTCATCGAATGTTTGTGTTAGACGCGCCATTTTAATCTTTTCCTCAGCTTTAGCTTTCTCCAACCAATCATCACTTATTTTCAAGGGAAATACGCGTTTTACCTCTTTGGCAGCATCTTTTGCCTTTTCCTCAATTTGTTCGGGTACTTTCCAAAAGATTTCGGCAAAACTTTTATCTTTTAATATCTCTTCAAAGAATTCATCATCTTCACTGGCTTTACAAAGAATTTTACGTTCCATTAAATCCATGAAATTCTTCTCGAAAATATGAGGTAGATTATTAAACGGCAGCAAATCTTTCTCTTGTGTCTCTCTGGGTGTTTGAGAATCCTTCGATTCTATGGTTAAGTCCATACTATCGATTAGGTTATCAATGGCATCTAATTGCTCCTTAGAGCATTCACTTTTTTTCGATGCCAATTTAGGAAACTCAAAGAAATGATATTGTTCATAGTAAGCCACTTCGTACATGTAAAATGAGGCGGGGCTGTCATCTTTGATCTGAAACATATAGAAAGAGTTAGGAATAAAATAAAAAATTATGGTTTTTGAATTGCAAAGAGAGGGATTTATATAGAATAATAAAATCACATTGATTTAGGTTTATTTTGTAATAATGATTTGTTGTTGGAATTTGGGAAATTTCTATATTTGTACCCCTTTACGTTTTAATCAAGGTATCTCTAGGGCAGATTATATTTTATTGAGTTTTATTGTTTTAAAAATATATATAAATCTTGGACTTACCTCATTTGGCATCAAAATCACCATCTTTGGTCTATTAAACTTTTCACTGTATACTTTCCAACACAATATAGCTCTTTCGGCTTTCAACAGTACCCTTACTAAAGCATTCATTATTTTCGCCGATCTAGTATCATCACGTTTGTGTATAATCATATACACAGTATCGCCACTGTAATATTCATCATACACCGATTTACGTGGTATAAAACCCATAAATGTTAAACCGGGCGGTAGTTTAATTTTATCATCATTAGCCGCTTCATCATAAGGTATGGGAGTGCCACCCAACATATAACCTTCCATTAAATCATCCTCATTTGGTGTAATTCTATTACCATTAATAGAATAACCCCATTCACGTATGAGTACCTCATCTGCTTCATTCCACACCTTTTTCAATTTGATGGTACATTCATTTTTGGCCGCAATTATACCGGTTACTCTAATGTTAATTTTTGTGCCAATACGTAATTCACTATTCCAGGTCCAAGGACGTTTATTATCACTTTTAGATATAAAAAATTCCGCCTGCTTTATATTACTTAATTTTGCATTGCATTCGGATACGAGACGCAAAGCATATTTTTCATTTTCAACTTGTTGTTGTGATCTTTTGCCCGAATTAAATATGGCTTGTGGTAAAAAGTCATTGGCTTCATTATCAATATAAGCAATGTTAGGTGAACTGGAAAAAAAGTAATAGTGATGTATAAATTTAAATAGAAATTAACAATTTTATATATATAACACTTACACAACTATCAAGTCTACATTGTGTTCCAGCAGACTTTTGGTGACATCCTCAAAGCAATCGTAAGAATTAAGACCATCATTGAAATCATAAAATAACACCAATCTTAAACGTTGTACTTTCTTATTTCTGCAATAATTTATAATTATAATTAAACTAACTCAAAATCCCTTCAGAACAAAACATACTCCGAGCCAGCTTTCAACATACTAAAAGCCACTACTAAGGCATCCAACCATTCACCTTTATCCGTTGCTGTTTCATTGACAAACTGATAGAAATTCATTAATAATTGCCAAGAAGGTATTTCCATTTCTCCAACATATTGAGTGACATTTAAATAGCCATCGTGACATACATTTGTATTGACATCATTAAAAGTACGCTGAGTACCCACCAAAACAAAGGACATAAAATCCTTTTTAGCGGTACATATCTGTGAAGAAAGTTTAGTTGGAATGTAATAGATAAAGACAGTAGGAGTGGTGTATAAAACTTACTTTGCGTTTCATAATTTCTGAACAGCATTTTATCGAGTTTTGTTTAAATTCCTCCGGGGTGCTTTGACGAACATCGAGAACAAATATCATATATTCCTGAAAGGGTAAAGAATGTAGAATGTTAGAAATATGTATATCTTGAAAGGTCAATGTATAATTTTGTAGTTTTGCTAGGGCTAGGGCCTCTGAAAGGTTAGTAGTAAGTGTTCCGGTTTGTCAGAGAAGAGTTATATGAATCAACAGACACTGCCTAACTAACTATAGTTCAGGCATTAGATTACCCTGGATATAGTGTGGACTATATTCTAGTCTTTTGTCTCAACTATATTCTACATTATAGTACATAATGGACTACAGTCCAGTCTTACTGATAATTACCCGAATGTAGTCCTAAACGATAGGACATCATTTAATCGTGCGTTTTATCTTCTGTCGAAGAAATTTCTGCATATATTTAATAACACATTTGTATGTTAAATTTTCGCTATCGGTCGGTCTTGTGGCACGTTCCCAAACAACAATTTCAACTTATTTTGTGGCGGACTAAAAATTATGGAAGTACTCTGGCGGCTTTTTACGTTTCATAGCCAATATGTATGTCTAGCAATTTAGCACAAATTCGAAATTAATAACTAATTATATTTTATGTATAATATATTATTTACCTTATTATAAGCCATTGCTGGATTGTATTCCAATTAAACTTTATGTTTAAAAAGTGTAAATAAAAAATATTGTGAAATTGTGCAGAAAAAACATTTAAAAACAAAGCAAGTATTGCCAGATTATAGAAATGACAGTTTGTTTTTCTATCTCTCTTTTCAGCTGTTTATGCAGAGCTGGTATTACTTAAATAATAAACATTTTTAAGAAATTTTCTAAAATTACTTATAATTATAAATTTAAATGGAATTATGAAACTATATTTTAATACATATTATGTTTTTTTGTTTTTAACAATAAAAATATATAAGTATTTCGTAAAATTTTAAGAATTTCTCATATTTATTTGTGTTATTATACAAGTGGAATGTTTAACAGCACTGTTTAAATTCTCACTAATATTTCATGAATCACCCTGTTATTCCTATTTTGGCAACTGTTTTGTTTTCTTCTTCTATTTTCCTATTTCTATTACTTTTTGTAATGTTCTCTTCTCTTTTGCGTTTTAAGCAAACGAAATCATTTGTAGAATTTTATCAGCATTTCAAAATAAACCAAACAATTGAACCAGTGAGACCGGCAGCAGCATTAATTGGAAGAAAAATGGCAACAAGAGTTGATGCAGAATTTGCAAATTTCGAGGCAAAAATCTCCCTCAACAATCCAGTGACGGATTATGTCAAATTGATGGATGATAAAATGAAAGCTGACGTAATAATGCCCAATGATGTGTATGATGAATGCTGGAAAAAAATTTCGGCCGCAACTAGGGAGACTGTATGGAAATTGCTATTCGAAGCTGGGGAGAGCTGCGCGCAAAAAGAGCAATTGGAAAAGGCAGCGGAATTACTGAAAATGCACAAAGAGGACGCCTGTTTCTATCAAGCCTCCGACTATAATAATTGGATTGTGAGAGTAAGAGATGAACTATTAAAACGTAAAATGTTGGAATTTTGGAAAAATGTTGTAGTACAAAAAGAATTAGGTCCCTGCTGGGCCAGAGATTCGGATCTGTTCGATGATGTAGAAGATCCAGAACCGGCTAATTTTTATAAGTTTGCAGACTGCGAAGCTCCCTGGTTGAAAAATAAATCTCAATCTACAGTTCCTAATGTATCCGACTTATTGGCCACATCACTTCTCCACAAGGAATCACCAAAAACTGATAAAACTTTAAAGAAGCTAAGCATAGAGACACCGGTAGAAGATTACAAACATAATGTGGAAGCTCAGGGAGAAATTGATGGCGATGATGAAGAAGCCTATAAACAAATATTTGCCGAAGCTAGACAAATGATATGGCAGCTACTGTTTGATGAAGGCTCCTTAACAGCAGAGAATAGTAAAAAAGCAGCTGAGCTTTTGGAGCTATATAAAAGTGATGCTTGTTTCTATTGTCCTTGGGATTACAATGATTGGATTCCCACCGTAAGAGATGAGCTTTTGAAACGAAAGTATTTCGACTTCTGGCAAGATGTAATAGTGAAGAAAGAATTGGGTTTATGCTGGGCACGTGACTCGGATTATTTCGATGATATGGAAGATAAAAGGCCAATAGAATTTTATAAAGTTGGAGAGGATTTCATCAAACAGCAGAAGAAATAGTTTAAGATTATTTGTTATTTCTTGTGAATCTAGTTATAGAAAACGCCTATTATCTTGTATACCCATACGTATTTTATACATCTACTACATATTGATATTAACAATAAAATTGTTTATTTTTAAAAGGAACGATTTCGTTTTTGTTGTAATAAATGAATCAATAAGATAAAATGTGTTTTAAGTCTGACAATATTTTCTTACTAAACATTAGAATTGTATTATTCTTAGAAATATTTACTTTTAGCTCTAATAAATATTAATAATGTGGGATGAATCAGTAAAATATATAATATATCTGTTGTTTAAAACTAAAAGCAAACATTTTCAGCTGTTTAAATAATTATTAGAAGAAATCATGACATCATTTTATGCAAATTTCCTGAAATAACCGTTATAATTCAAATAGTACTACGACGTTTATAAAACTAATGAATTTATCAATTACCCTGTTGTTGAGCAAGAGAAGAGTGTTGCTAATGAAATTAAACTTGACTTTGTTTGCAAATTTTGTCAACAAATGTTGAAATCAGTTGAAATGATCGAAATTTATAGAATATTGTTGTTCAGTTTGAATTTAACTGCTATTATAACAAGATCAGTTAAAGCATTTTCATTAAAATTTGTCTATTATATTTGACAACTTGCTCAACAGTATTTATTCTTCTAATATTTCACATGAATCAGTCTGTTACGATAAAACATCTGTTTTGAAGTTTTTCAATTTTGCGCTGCACTTCTTCCGTTTAATATTTTCATCACAAAACGAAAACAATTTTGAAATCATCTACAACATTCCTTTATAAAATGGAGTCTTCTATTAATAAAGAATTTAATAATTTAAATTTAAACAATTCCAAAGAACTAATGGACTCTACAGCTGTACCTTTTATCAACCAAAACTTGAAACAAATATCAAACCAAACACCACTAGAAGATTACGACCATAATATGGTGGCTGAAACGGATTATGAATACATTGATGATGATGAATTTGTAAAATATGGCTATTGGTATACATTTGCCCAGGCTCGCAATACAGTATGGAAACTTTTGTTTAACGAAAAAACCTTAACAGCAGAAAACTGTAATAAAGCATCCCAACTTTTAGAAGACTACAGATGTGATGCATTAATGATAGCGCCTAGAGACTATAATCTTTGGATACCCACAGTAAAAGATGAACTTTTGAAAAGAAAATATTTTGATTTTTGGCAAAATGTTATAGTAGAAAAACAATTGGGATTATGTTGCGGAACAGATGCAAAATTTGCTGATGATATGTTGGATGGTAAGGATCCTGAAGAATTTTATAAAGTGATGGAGGAATTTATCGAACAACAGTAGAGTTTATAGTACATATTTGTAAGACAGTGTTAGGAAATATGTGGTACTTGAGGTATAATTTGATAAGAATTAATGTGAAAACAAATATATTATTTATATTGAATGTAAATTTAATAACTTTAGATAAAACAAGTTAGAGTGCTATATTCGGCTGAGCCGAATCTTAAATACCCTCCACCAGCAACTTTTGTATTAATACATTTCTAATTAATAAAATATTTGTAGAAATAAGTTTTCTCATGTCTTAAATAGAAAAATCCCAAGATTTAAACAGCTTAAATCTACTACAATTCCAAGATTTATTGAACATTAGAAACGCCACTTTCATTTAAATTTTTATAGCGCCCTAAGATATGCTTTAGCGATATCTCGTATTTGCATGTATGCATGTGTGTGAAAGATTTAAGGATTTTAAAAATACATACATATATATAATTTTATTCTACACAAATTGATAATGCAAATAGTTAAATACGGTTAAAGCGCTTTTAGGGGCAGAACCTAGTATGAGAGATATGACCAAATATAGACCGATCGTGAAAAGTTTTTGAAATAGCATTAAGTGCTTTTTGCATTACAAAATAGTATTTATGAACAAAAATAGTATTTATTTATATCATTATTTGGTAATGAGTTATGTGCCTTTAAGTATTTTTCTGAAAGGGACCTTGTATGGGAGCTATGATCAATTATGGATCGATAGGAAAACAATTTCACAGTAATATTTCTCTATATATGAGCAATATTTCTGCCAAACTTTATATGGATATCTTAATTTAGTAATGAGTTATGTGCGTTTAAGTGATTTTCGGGAGGGGAACTTGTATGGGAGCTATGACCAATTATGGACCGATCGAAAAAAATTTTCACAGTAATATTTCTGTGCATATGAGTAATACTTGTGCCAAATCTTATATTGATATCTTAATTTAGTAATGAGTTATGCGCGTTTAAGTGATTTTCGGGAGGGGACCTTGTATGGGAGCTATGACCAATTATGGACCGATCGAAAAAAATTTTCACAGTAATATTTCTGTGCATATGAGTAATACTTGTGCCAAATCTTATATTGATATCTTAATTTAGTAATGAGTTATGCGCGTTTAAGTGATTTTCGGGAGGGGACCTTGTATGGGAGCTATGACCAATTATGGACCGATCGGAAAAAACTTTCACAGTAATATTTCCATGCATATGGGCAATACTTGTACCAAATTTGATATGGATATCTTATTTAAGTAATGAGTTATGCGCGTTTAAGTGATTTTCGGGAGGGGACCTTGTATGGGAGCTATGACCAATTATGGACCGATCGGAAAAAAAATTCTCAGTAATATTTCTGTACATACGAGTAATACTTCTACCAAATTTTATATGGATATCTTAATTAAGAAATGAGTTATGCGCGTTTAAGTGATTTTCGGGAGGGGACCTTGTATGGGAGCTATGACCAATTATGGACCGATCGGAAAAAAAATTCACAGTAATACTTCTGTGCATATGAGTAATATTTGTACCAAATTGTATATGGATATCTTAATTTAGTAATGAGTTATGCACGTTTAAGTGATTTTTGGGAGGGGACCTTGTATGGGAGCTATGACCAATTATGGACCGATCGGAAAGAACTTTATTAGTAATATTTCTATGCATATGGGCAATACTTGTACCAAATTTGATATGGATATCTTATTTAAGTAATGAGTTATGCGCGTTTAAGTGATTTTCGGGAGGGGACCTTGTATGGGAGCTATGACCAATTATGGACCGATCGGAAAAAAATTTCTCAGTAATATTTCTGTGCATATGAGTAATACTTGTACCAAATTTTATATGGATATCCTAATTTTGTAATGAGTTATGCGCGTTTAAGTGATTTTCGGGAGGGGACCTTTTATGGGAGCTATGACCAATTTTAGACCGATCGGAGGAAACTTTCACAGCAATATTTCTAGGCATACGGGCAATACTTGTACCAAAGTTTATATGGATATCTTAATTTAGTAATGAGTTATGCACGTTTAAGTTATTTTCGAGAGGGGACCTTGTATGGGAGCTATGTCCAATTATGGACCGATCCAGAAAATTTTTTCTCTGAATGAATTCTATTGACAAAACATTTTAATCTGAAAAATTTTGTGAAGATATCTTCATTGTGACGGTAGTTATTAGCAAAAAACCCATTTTCCGGGAATATGTACTTTTGTATGGGAGGTATATGAAATTGTGGACCGATTCTAGCAATTTTCTGCACGGATCAAGATCTTGTGTAGAAACGAATGTGTGGTGATTTTCATGGAATTATCTTGCATAGTTTTGGAGAAAATTACATTAGAATGTGAAAAAAATGCTTATTTTTTTCGAGGTTGTTTTAAATTTTGATTCATAACTTTTCCCGATGTGAACCGATATTGCTCATTTTCAATACCAAACTGTACCGGATAATAATGAATATTTTGGGTGAATTTGGTTAAATTATATTGCTTCGTTTTAACGTGAGCGTGTTTTACACAGACAGACAGACGGACGGACGGACGGACAGACGGACATAGCTAAATCGACTCAGAATTTCATAAGGACCCAGAATATATATACTTTGTTGGGTCTCAGATGAATATTTCTTGGTGTTACACACGGAATGACAAAGTTATATACATATACCCTCTATCACCACTGATGGTGGTGGAGGGTATAAAAATGTAATAATGTAAAAATAAAATTGTTTAATTAATAAAAACTGTAATTTCAAAGAATTTAAAAAAATTGTGTAAAAATAGTTTATTAAACAATTTCTTCATTAATACCTAAATTTGCATAAATTTACAGAGATTCCATGTATAATAAAAATTAGTTTGTTTACCGATTGATGAAATCCTTTCCTGCATTATAAAATTTATCGGGATCCTTACCATCCAACTTATTATCATCAAATTTTGCATCAGTGCCACAGCATAAACCTAATTCTTTGTTTACTATTATCTTTTGCCAAAAGTCTAAATAGTTTCTTTTTAAAAGTTCATCCCTAACGGTGGGTATACAAAGATTATAATCCCGAAGTGATAACATTAAAGCATCACGTCTATGGTATTCTAAAAGTTCAGCGGCTTTATTAAAATTTTCAGTGGATAATGTGGGTTCATCAAACAAAAGTTTCCACACTATCATTCGGGCCTGGGCAAATGTATTCCAACAGCCATATTTGGCAAATTCATCATCATCCGCATATTCATAGTTCATCTCAGCTATCATATTATACTCGTAATCTTCCACTGGTGTTTGGGTGGATATTTTTGTTTTAAGACATTATTAATGTAGGGTACACCAGTGGAGTCCATTAGTTCTTTGGAATTGTTTAAATTTAAATTATTTAATTCTTTATTAATAGTTGTTTCCATTTTGTGAAAAAATGTTGTAGATATTGAAAGTTTGAAGCAGCCCGGTGGGTATTTTAAAAACTCTTTCGTTTTGTGATGAAATTGAAAAACTTTTAAAGCAGATGTTTATTTAAAACAGATTGACTCTACAAAGCTCTTGCAAACATTATTGGTGTATCAGATTCCTGATAACGACGACCTCATCTAGGACATGACAATGTTAAGTGGTTCAAGTCCTAGACCTTTTGCGAAGTATTCATTACATGTGTGCGGACTTTTGTCAGGGGTAAGCATAAAATGTAAGTTTTAATATGTATACGCCCATAAATCTTATTTTTATGGAGTTTTCTAGTTTTGAGGGATATTTGTATGATATTAATTGGGCCGTCTTTAAACAGTTTGTTACATGGGTATTTAAGTAGGTATAAACTACACAGTTCTAGGAATAACAAACTTCAGCAGGAATCATTATGCCTCCTATAAAATGATGTAGGGTATAATAAAACAATTGTTGATGTAAACAGAGTGAGTCATAAAATATTTGAATCAATGTTTCAATGTTGCCAATTAATATTAATTTGATTTATAAAAACCACAAATCAATTTATTGTTTTAAAGTAGGGTTCTATAGTTGAAACGAAAAGTCGACTTTTCGACTTTTTCATTTAGTTAAAAGTCGACTTTTCGACTTTTTGCATTTTATGAAAAGTCGATTTTTAGACTTTTCGACTTTTTTCATTTAAATAAAGGTCGACTTTTAGACTTTTCGGCTATAAGTATTTTATAAATAGTCGACTTTTCGACTTTTTCCGACTTTTTTCGACTTTTCGACTTTTCGACTTTTTTTCGACTTTTCGACTTTTTTCGACTTTTTCGACTTTTCGATTTTTTCGACTTTTCGATTTTTTCGACTTTTTGACTATTTTCGACTTCTTTCTACTTTTTTCCGACTATTTTTTGACTTTTTTCGAGTTTTTCCGACTATTTTAGAGTTTTTGACTTTTTTCCACTTTTTTAAAATTTTTGACTATTTTTGACTTGTTTCTACAATTTTCGATTTTTCGACTTTTTCCGACTTTTCGACTTTTTTCGACTTTTTACGACTTCTCGACTTTTTTCGACTTTCTTCGACTTTTTTCAACTTTTTTCGACTTATCGACTTTTTTCGACTTATCGACTTTTTTCGACTTTTCGACTTTCAGACTTTTCGACTTTTTTCGACTTTTATTCACAAAGTCGACAGACGATAGTCGAGTTATCGACCTTTTTGGAACAAAATAGTCGACTTCGACTTTTTTCGACAAAAAGTCGATTGTTCGATTATTCGAAAGTCGATTTATAGAACTCTACTTTAAAGCTATGTGATGCACTCTGTGTTTTAAAACTAATTTCCAAAAGCAGTTCATTTTTGTGTCATCATGACTTGTTAGTGTATTATTCGACACATAGATGGTGCAGTAAATTATAATTTCCGTTTCTATATTAATTTTGAAAATACTCCAGAAAAGTTCAACGTTATGTAATAAATATCTCATAGAATTTAAATAACTTTTGAGTGTTTTTCCTACAAAATAATAAATACAATATTCTGCTAAATTCTAAATCAGTTGAAAGTTGTTTTCTTTTCATTTTCAGCAGTATATAAAAAGGATCACAGATTTCCATTGTTTTTGCACTATTCCTTCTAGATTTCCAGCAAAATAGATTTTAATGATTTCAAAGAATAACTCCGTTTTTGGAAGGTTTTATAGCTGAAACAAAATGTCTACTTAAAATAAAACGAAATAAGAAAATGATAAATTTTAACGTTATTTAAATATCTAAATATGATCTTCTGATATTACCTTATTCTCTTGATTGTAGCGTTACTGAATGATCTACAGCAGATTTAGTTTGCCTTCAAACATCTCTTCTTTACCCTAACAACTATTTTGTACACCAAATAAGTACTTGTTATTCTTCATTACAAAGGAAATGATAATAGTATAAGTTTCCTAGATAAAATGAACCAAAAACATGTTAACTATTTACCATTTACAATGTCTTAACAAAGTTATAACAATTTTCATTAAGTGTGAAAATGACAATTTGGTAACGAACAACAAACAATCAACAACAACATAAAGAAGTAACAGAACTTTCAATAAAAAAAAATGGAAAAACAATAGTTTTAACTAGTAGTAGCAAATGCTAACGAAACTATTTAACATGCCAAACTATTGTAGTTAAAGGCAGAAGCTAAAAAAACAACATCATGAAATGAGGTAACAAACAATATCTGTTTTAGAAACACGAAACATTAAACATTCAAGATGTAGAGGAAAGCTTAGATTAATGACGAATTGGAGAAGCTGTACTTCTAGTCTATAGTCTAGTCTAGTTTAGACTATAGTCTAGTCTATAGTCTCGTCTATAGTCTAGTATATAGTCTCGTCTATAGTCTAGCCTATAGTCTAGTCTATAGTCTCGTCTATAGTCTAGTCTATAGTCTAGTCTATAGTCTAGTCTATAGTCTAGTATAGTCTAGCCTATAGTCTAGTCTATAGTCTAGTGTATAGTCTAGTATATAGTCTATTCTATAGTCTCGTCTATAGTCTAGTCTATAGTCTAGTCTATAGTCTAGTCTATAGTCTAGTCTATATCTAGTCTATAGTCTAGTCTATAGTCTAGTCTATAGTCTAGTCTATAGTCTAGTCTATATCTAGTTATAGTCTAGCTATAGTCTAGTCTATAGTCTAGTCTATAGTCTAGTCTATAGTCTAGTCTATAGTCTAGTCTATAGTCTAGTCTATAGTCTAGTCTATAGTCTAGTCTATAGTCTAGTCTATAGTCGAGTCTATAGTCAGTCTATAGTCTAGTCTATAGTCTAGTCTATAGTCTAGTATTCTATAGTCTAGGTCTATAGTCTAGTCTATAGTCTAGTCTATAGTCTAGTCTATAGTCTAGTCTATAGTCTAGTCTATAGTCTAGTCTATAGTCTAGTCTATAGTCTAGTCTATAGTCTAGTCTATAGTCTAGTCTATAGTCTAGTCTATAGTCTAGTATATAGTCTAGTCTATAGTCTAGTCTATAGTCTAGTCTATAGTCTAGTCTATAGTCTAGTCTATAGTCTAGTCTATAGTCTAGTCTATAGTCTAGTCTATAGTCTAGTCTATAGTCTAGTCTATAGTCTAGTCTATAGTCTAGTCTATAGTCTAGTCTATAGTCTAGTCTATAGTCTAGTCTTAGTCTAGTCTATAGTCTAGTCTATAGTCTAGTCTATAGTCTAGTCTATAGTCTAGTCTATAGTCTAGTCTATAGTATAGTCTATAGTCTAGTCTATAGTCTAGTTATAGTCTAGTCTATAGTCTAGTCTATAGTCTAGTCTATAGTCTAGTCTATAGTCTAGTTTTAGTCTAGTCTATAGTCTAGTCTATAGTCTAGTCTATAGTCTAGTCTATAGTCTAGTCTATGTCTAGTCTATAGTCTAGTCTATAGTCTAGTCTATAGTCTAGTCTATAGTCTAGTCTATAGTCTAGTCTATGTCTAGTCTAGTCTAGTCTATAGTCTAGTCTAGTCTAGTATAGTCTAGTCTTAGTCTAGTCTATAGTCTAGTCTATAGTCTAGTCTATAGTCTAGTCTATAGTCTAGTCTATAGTCTGTCTAACATGTAGAGGAAAGCTTAGATTAATGACGAATTGGAGAAGCTGTACTTCTAGTCTATAGTCTATAATCTAGTCTATAGTCTAGTCTATAGTCTAGTCTAGTCTATAGTCTAGTCTATAGTCTAGTCTATAGTCTAGTCTATAGTCTAGTCTATAGTCTAGTCTATAGTATAGTTTAGTCTAGTCTATAGTCTAGTCTTAGTCTAGTCTATAGTCTAGTCTATAGTCTAGTCTATAGTCTAGTCTATAGTCTAGTCTATAGTCTAGTCTATAGTCTAGTCTATAGTCTAGTCTATAGTCTAGTCTATAGTCTAGTCTATAGTCTAGTCTATAGTCTAGTCTATAGTCTAGTCTATAGTCTAGTCTATAGTCTAGTCTATAGTCTAGTCTATAGTCTAGTCTATAGTCTAGTCTATAGTCTAGTCTATAGTCTAGTCTATAGTCTAGTCTATAGTCTAGTCTATAGTCTAGTCTATAGTCTAGTCTATAGTCTAGTCTATAGTCTAGTCTATAGTCTAGTCTATAGTCTAGTCTATAGTCTAGTCTATAGTCTAGTCTATAGTCTAGTCTATAGTCTAGTCTATAGTCTAGTCTATAGTCTAGTCTATAGTCTAGTCTATAGTCTAGTCTATAGTCTAGTCTATAGTCTAGTCTATAGTCTATTAGTCTAGTCTAGTCTATAGTCTAGTCTTATAGTCTAGTCTATAGTCTATAGTCTAGTCTAGTCTATAGTCTAGTCTAGTCTATAGTCTAGTCTATATATAGTCTAGTCTATATATAGTCTAGTCTATATATAGTCTAGTCTATATATAGTCTAGTCTATATATAGTCTAGTCTATATATAGTCTAGTCTATATATAGTCTAGTCTATATATAGTCTAGTCTATATATAGTCTAGTCTATATATAGTCTAGTCTAGTCTATATATAGTCTAGTCTATATATAGTCTAGTCTATATATAGTCTATAGTCTAGTATATGTCTAGTCTATAGTCTAGTCTATAGTCTAGTCTATAGTCTAGTCTATAGTCTAGTCTATAGTCTAGTCTATAGTCTAGTCTATAGTCTAGTCTATAGTCTAGTCTATAGTCTAGTCTATAGTCTAGTCTATAGTCTAGTCTATAGTCTAGTCTATAGTCTAGTCTATAGTCTAGTCTATAGTCTAGTCTATAGTCTAGTCTATAGTCTAGTCTATAGTCTAGTCTATAGTCTAGTCTATAGTCTAGTCTATAGTCTAGTCTATAGTCTAGTCTATAGTCTAGTCTATAGTCTAGTTAGTCTAGTCTATAGTCTAGTCTAGTCTATAGTCTAGTCTATCTAGTCTAGTCTATAGTCTAGTCTAGTCTAGTCTAGTCTATAGTCTAGTCTATATATAGTCTATTATATAGTCTAGTCTATATATAGTCTAGTCTATATATAGTCTAGTCTATATATAGTCTAGTCTATATATAGTCTAGTCTATATATAGTCTAGTCTATATATAGTCTAGTCTATATATAGTCTAGTCTATATATAGTCTAGTCTATATATAGTCTAGTCTATATATAGTCTAGTTTATATATAGTTATAGTCTAGTCTATAGTCTAGTCTATAGTCTAGTCTATAGTCTAGTCTATAGTCTAGTCTATAGTCTAGTCTATAGTCTAGTCTATAGTCTAGTCTATAGTCTAGTCTATAGTCTAGTCTATAGTCTAGTCTATAGTCTAGTCTATAGTCTAGTCTATAGTCTAGTCTATAGTCTAGTCTATAGTCTAGTCTATAGTCTAGTCTATAGTCTAGTCTATAGTCTAGTCTATAGTCTAGTCTATAGTCTAGTCTATAGTCTAGTCTATAGTCTAGTCTATAGTCTAGTCTATAGTCTAGTATATAGTAGTCTATAGTCTAGTCTCTAGTCTAGTCTAGTCTATAGTCTAGTCATAGTCTAGTCTATAGTCTAGTCTATAGTCCCTTCGTCTAGTCTATAGTCTAGTCTATAGTCCTTAGTCTATAGTCTAGTCTATAGTCTAGTCTATAGTCTAGTCATCTGTCTAGTCTATAGTTCTAGTCTATAAGTCTAGTCTATAGTCTAGTCTATAGTCTAGTCTCTTAGTCTAGTCTATAGTCTAGTCTATAGTCTAGTCTGTAGTCTAGTCTCTAGTCTAGTCTCTAGTCTAGTCATAGTTCTAGTCTATAGTCGTAGTCTATAGTCTAGTCTATAGTCTAGTCTATAGTCTAGTCTATAGTCTAGTCTATAGTCTAGTCTATCGTCTAGTTCTATAGTCTAGTCTATAGTCTAGTCTAAGCTAGTCTGTAGTCTAGTTATAGTCTAGTCTATAGTCTAGTCTATAGTCTAGTCTATAGTCTAGTCTACTAGTTCTAGTCTATAGTCTAGTATCTAGTCTAGTCATAGTCTAGTCTAGTAGTCTAGTCTCTAGTCTAGTCTATAGTCTAGTCTATAGTCTAGTCTATAGTCTAGTCTATAGTCTAGTCCTATTAGTCTAGTCTATAGTCTAGTCTATAGTCTAGTCTATAGTCTATAGTCTAGTCTATAGTCTAGTCTAGTATATAGTCTAGTCTATAGTCTAGTCTATAGTCTAGTCTATAGTCTAGTCTATAGTCTAGTCTATAGTCTAGTCTATAGCCTAGTCTATAGTCTAGTCTATAGTCTAGTCTATAGTCTAGTCTATAGTCTAGCGTATAGTCTAGTATAGTCTAGTCTATAGTCTAGTCTATAGTCTAGTCTAGTCTAGTCTATAGTCTAGTCTATAGTCTAGTCTAGTCTATAGTCTAGTCTATAGTCTAGTCTATAGTCTAGTCTATAATAGTCTAGTCTATATATAGTCTAGTCTATATATAGTCTAGTCTATATATAGTCTAGTCTATATATAGTCTAGTCTATATATAGTCTAGTCTATATATAGTCTAGTCTATATATAGTCTAGTCTATATATAGTCTATAGTCTAGTCTATAGTCTAGTCTATAGTCTAGTCTATAGTCTAGTCTATAGTCTAGTCTATAGTCTAGTCTATAGTCTAGTCTATAGTCTAGTCTATAGTCTAGTCTATAGTCTAGTCTATAGTCTAGTCTATAGTCTAGTCTATAGTCTAGTCTATAGTCTAGTCTATAGTCTAGTCTAGTTAGTCTATAGTCTAGTCTATAGTCTAGTCTATAGTCTAGTCTATAGTCTAGTCTATAGTCTATAGTCTAGTCTATAGTCTAGTCTATAGTCTAGTCTATAGTCTAGTCTATAGTCTAGTCTAGTCTATAGTCTATAGTCTAGTCTATAGTCTAGTCTATAGTCTAGTCTATAGTCTAGTCTATAGTCTAGTCTATAGTCTAGTCTATAGTCTAGTCTATAGTCTAGTCTATAGTCTAGTCTATAGTCTAGTCTAGTCTAGTCTAGTCTATAGTCTAGTCTATAGTCTAGTCTATAGTCTAGTCTATAGTCTAGTCTATAGTCTAGTCTATAGTCTAGTCTATAGTCTAGTCTATAGTCTAGTCTATAGTCTAGTCTATAGTCTAGTCTATAGTCTAGTCTATAGTCTAGTCTAGTCTAGTCTATAGTCTAGTCTATAGTCTAGTCTATAGTCTAGTCTATAGTGTAGTCTATAGTCTAGTCTATAGTCTAGTCTATAGTCTAGTCTATAGTCTAGTCTATAGTCTAGTCTGTAGTCTAGTCTATAGTCTAGTCTATAGTCTAGTCTATAGTCTAGTCTATAGTCTGGTCTATAGTCTAGTCTATAGTCTAGTCTATAGTCTAGTCTATAGTCTAGTCAGTCTAGTCTAGTCTATAGTCTAGTCTATAGTCTAGTCTATAGTCTAGTCTATAGTCTAGTCTATAGTCTAGTCTATAGTCTAGTCTATAGTCTAGTCTATAGTCTAGTCTATAGTCTAGTCTATAGTCTAGTCTATAGTCTAGTCTATAGTCTAGTCTATAGTCTAGTCTATAGTCTAGTCTAGTCTATAGTCTAGTCTAGTCTAGTCTATAGTCTAGTCTATAGTCTAGTTTATAGTCTAGTCTATAGTCTAGTCTATAGTCTAGTCTATAGTCTAGTCTATAGTCTAGTCTATAGTCTAGTCTATAGTCTAGTCTATAGTCTAGTCTAGTATATAGTCTAGTCTATAGTCTAGTCTATAGTCTAGTCTATATTCTAGTCTATAGCCTAGTCTATAGTCTAGTCTATAGTCTAGTCTATAGTCTAGTCTATAGTCTAGCGTATAGTCTAGCGTATAGTCTAGTCTATAGTCTAGTCTATAGTCTAGTCTATAGTCTAGTCTATAGTCTAGTCTATAGTCGTCTATAGTCTAGTCTATAGTCTAGCGTATAGTCTAGTCTATAGTCTAGTCTATAGTCTAGTCTATAGTCTAGTCTATAGTCTAGTCTATAGTCTAGTCTATAGTCTATAGTCTAGTCTATAGTATAGTCTATAGTCTAGTCTATAGTCTAGTCTAGTCTATAGTCTAGTCTATAGTCTAGTCTAGTCTATAGTCTAGTCTATAGTCTAGTCATAGTCTAGTCTATAGTCTAGTATATGTCTATTCTATAGTCTTAGTCTATAGTCTTTAGTCTATAGTTAGTCTTAGTCTATAGTCTTGTCTAGTCTATAGTCAGTCTATAGTTATAGTCTATAGTCTAGTCTATAGTTCTAGTCTATTCGTCTAGTCTATAGTCTAGTCTATAGTCTTAGTCTAGTCTAGTCTAGTCTCTAGTCTCGTCTATTCCGTAGAGCAGTTCAATTGTCATATGATTAAGAGATCACTTTCCAAATCTCAAATCCCATCTTATAGATAGTGTTTAAAAAAAAGTACCACAATTAAAGTCTACAACACGTAGGGTATAATCAAACATACAAAACATCATCTCCAACTTATAGCCAGCTCTTGGTACAATTCATTTGTAGCAACACTGTGGCATCATATCCAAATGGCTGCTACAAAACTTAAATTGTACATGCCATTCGTATAAAACTACAAGTCAAAGAACACCTCGAATTACATGTCGACATAAATGTTTTGTGTCACCATTTATGAACACTACTCTAAGCATTAAACTAACAAATAGTTAAAATTGCTGTTGTAGCTGTTGTTTTTATTTTAACTATTTAAAAATGTACAACATCTATCTAATAACGAACGACCTCAGTACAAAACATTTTTGTTTCTTTAGTTTTTGTTTTTTTTTTTGTTATTTAGTTGGTTGGTTTGTTTTAACAATAACATCATTGAAATTGCATGAATACAACTCGTAGTATTTACTCCAACATAGTACATGCTCTTGTAAATGTGAACATAAACAACATGCATTACTTCGAACAACACAAAATTGTATAACTACATGATGCTGAAAAGTTGGCTCATCTTGGCCATGATCATGTTAGAAAAGAACACACAAACCAACACCAAAGTTATCGAGGCAAAAAATTCAAGAAAATTTGCTGCCAACACCATAAGGCTGAGGGTACCTAGTACGTGTACCTCAACAACATTTTAAGATGTCATGTTTAGGTTTTTTTTGGATTCTCCACTAGTAGCACAAACACGAATATTTCGCTATTCTCTTCATTGTCGTCGTCGTACAGATCACCTCGCTCACCTTACACCACCTGCATGATAAGTAGTCGTCTTTTGGACAAACGATGCTGGTGGCTTAAGTCTACAACATGCTGCTGCTGCCGCTGGAGAGCTGTATGTACTACTGTAGGAAAGTAATGAAAACAAAAAAAAAAAAGAATCACTTATTGTTGTTACTTTAAGCCTGACAACATCATGTTGGTACAGATAGATTTTTCCACTAGGTTTTCATGTTTTATGGTGGCAGATATGTTGTTTGTTTTGAAGTGGATACATTTGGAAATGGTTTAAATGTAGGAGTTTTTGAAACATTTTTCGAATATCAGAACTGCGTATAAAGGCCTTTAAAATTGACCCATTGATTGGAATATGGGTTTGATTATCCAAACAATGGCAGAGGGTTTTCTCTGTTATCGCTCACACGATGCTTTATACCACTTCTGTAAAGGAAATAGCGCAAAACTTCACCATACTTTCAGAAATGACGATAGGAAGATCTATGGTTACTAACTTTACCTTCCTACCTACAGACCCATGTCCAAATGTAAAGTTTCTTAAATTAAGTCATTTCATTTTTGCTCTCCAAACTTTAAAGAGAGTTTAATTTGGGAAACAAGTTCATTTAGTTAATCTTGGCCTTCTCCTTTTAAACGCTTCGAAGCTTAAGTTTCTTCAAATTGATTCCTGGCGCCAGTTAGGTTTTATAGGAAATTTTTCATTGGACATAAGGTGTTGTCTATGGACGAATTTTCCAAAGTTTAAGTCTGTGAAAGTTCCAAGCTTTTCTATAGGACGATGTCTCAGCTGTCTCGGATTCCCCAGATAGAAAAGAGTTAAGTTCTTTTAATCGCACATTTATTATCTTTGAATTTCTGGGTCACTATCTCTTAAATTCTCACTAACTTTCGATAGACGATGAAAACAAAACAATTCTAGTTCTCATGCTTAATTTGGAGATACCTAGACTGATCGATATTGTTTGATTGTCAATGATTTTACTTTCCCGAGAAGAAGGTGCTACCAAAAGTTGCTGCTTGTTAGGGCCCTGTACCTTTAACGCCCGAGTATTAGTACAGAAGTCATTATATTCAAGACTCGCAGTGACACAGTGCGGCCAATGACACAGTGCCCTGTGATTACTGATTATCTCTGTTATCTGATATATAGATATGTACATAAGGGTCATCTTGTGGAGGACAGGTAGTACTTGAGGTTTAACAGGTGGTTTCGCTTATTTGAGCCATTTCATATAGTTCAGATCTCAAATCTTTTGATACAGATGTCACCACAAAATGAGTTTCATTGCTTGCCACTTCAAAACAGTAATAAAGTTAATATCTCTCGGGCTCATTCCCCAGTTGGTTGAAACCACATTCCTGTAAGAATAAATAGACATATTGGCCTTATTTATCTTGTTCTAAACATTCAAATTCCAGGATAATTTACTATCAAGGATTATGCCAAAGTATTTTACATGATTCTTGAAACGTTACCCCTGTCCATCGATGCACTAACAATCCCATTACTCAAAAGTTTTCTAATGAACTGTTGAGTTTGAGGATCAATTCCCCATCCATCTAGAGCAGTTTCAACATATTGAGATTTAGAGATTAATTCCATTGGAATACCGATCTTTCATTCATTTGACGTACGATTGACTTAGGCATCGATCATAATATGTATTCTAAACATGTAAAAATCAGTTAGGCTCCACGACTATTAGATTTACCCTGAACTTTTTTGAAAGATGAAGTTGACTTATTATGTACAGATATAAGGGTTCCTGAGGGTTAAGAATCTGGACTGAATATTTATTTCCTTCTAAATATTCTCTGCGAGACATAGACCAGTTGGCACAAGGTTTTTGAATGTAACTCGGAACAACATGTCTAGTCGACAGAATTTTGCGATGTCGATTGGTCTCGGCCTTTCTTTTCGCATTTCTAGTCTATTTCTGAAGTGATTTACTTGGGACTTATACGCTGACCGATCTTTCATTCAATTGACGTATGATTGACTTAGGCATCGATCATAATATGTATTCTAAACATGTAAACTTCAGTTAGGCTCCACGACTATTAGATTTACCCTGAACTTTTTTGAAAGATGAAGTCGACTTATTATGTACAGATAGAAGGGTTGCTGAGGGTTAAGAATCTGGACTGAATATTTATTTCCTTCTAAATATTCTCTGCGAGACATAGACCAGTTGGCACAAGGTTTTTGAATGTAACTCGGAACAACATGTGTAGTCGACAGAATTTTGCGATGTCGATTGGTCTCGGCCTTTCTTTTCGCATTTCTAGTCTATTTCTGAAGTGATTAACTTGGGACTTATACGCTGACCGATCTTTTATTCATTTGACGTACGATTGACTTAGGCAACGATCATAATATGTATTCTAAACATGTAAACTTCAGTTAGGCTCCACGACTATTAGATTTACCCTGAACTTTTTTGAATGAAGTTGACTTATTATGTACAGATAGAAGGGTTGCTGAGGGTTAAGAATCTGGACTGATCTATCGTAAAGACTGTAACCAATCTATAGTCAAGTCAACAGACTATCTTAAATCAAGGCTAGAGACTGATCTATAGTTAAGACTAAATACTGATCTAAAATCTAGCCTATAAATTTATCTATATTCAAGATTTTTAAACAAATTAATAGATAAGACTATAGACTGATCTATAGACAAGACTATAGACTGATCTATAGACAATACAATAGATTGATCTATAGTTTAAACAAGATACTTTTATATGGTCAAGATTGTAGACTGATCTACATATGTATATTCAAAATTATAAGCTGATCTTTTGTTAAGATTATATATTGATTTATAATCAGGACTATAGAATGCAAAGACTATAGACTGATCTATAGGCTGATCTTTAGTCAAGACTGTAATTGATCTACACTCAAGTTTTTTATAGTCAAGCTTATAATTGACACGCCAGACCAATTTGGATCCATTAAAAACTCTAAATGTTGATTGACAATAACAACAGCAATCAAAATACGGTTGTTCAAAACTAGAAGGATCATGAGGAAGATCGAAAATTCAAATATGATTAGAATGCTAGAACAATTTTCAATCTTCCCACCTATACTTATGCATGTACAATTTATTTGCCATATGAATCTAATTCAGAAGACACATACATACTTATAAAAAATTATCATAGTCCGTGTAACCATCATCATATGTAGTAAGTTGTCTAGTTCCACTAACGCTGTTGCAGTCTTTTTGCTCCTTTGCACTTTTTGTTTGTACTACTATTAACCATCACAATACCATACAGTAGCTATTGCTGGTATTATTTTTTCAAGCTGCTGTATTTCTTGTCGATGGTAACTTACTAAACATACTATATGTATGTACTATAGTTTTTTTTGTTGTTTGCATAAACACATTTTTATTTGATATTGTCTCGATATGTTTTGAATTTTTTTTGCTTACTTACAACAATATCGTTTATAGTTGTTGTCATTTTGTTAATACACAGGATCATACATACTATTACAATTTTATTGAACAGCAGCAGTAATAGTTGCGGTAGCTGTTGCTAACATTTACTTACAAGTAAGCACTACAAATACGACTCTAATAATAGTCGTTGATACGAGTTGATGTTAATGTTAAATTGTTTGCTAAGTTTGTTATTTAAAGTGATTAAGAGTAGTAGATGTTATTGCTTGTTGCTGTCTCTAATTTGATTTAACGTGTTATTGTTGTTGTTGGCTATTTTGCTTTTTTTCTTAGTTTAATTGTAACAATTTGTTATCAATTATGTTAGATTGATTTTTGTTTAATTTTTGTATCGTTACTACTGCATTTAAATTTGAGAGTTTATGTTTATAAATTGTTAGAATAAATGTCTAATATTGTTAGCATCAAATCATTTGAGTCCAATACTTATATTGATCGTTGAACATGAGCTTAATTACTTTAAACTATTACCAACACACGATTTTTTAGTGGCTAAACTAGAAGAGCTAGGACAAAAAGAATGAAAATCTGTGATCACTTTTATATCCTACCAAAACTCGACCTTTAAGTGAAAACATAAAAGTCCATTTCCTGGCTAAACTAGAAGAGATAGGGCCAAAAGGATGAACATCTGTGATCACTTTTATTTCTTACCATAACTCAACTTTTGAGTGAAAACATAAAATTCCATTTTCTGGCTAAACTAGAAGAGCTAGGGCCAAAAGGACGAAGATCTGTGATCACTTTTATTTCCTACCAAAACTCGACTAGGGCCAAAAGGATGATTATCTGTGATCACTATTACTTCCCACTAAAACTAGATTTTTGAGTGAAAACATAAAAGTCCGTTTTCTGGCTAAACTAGAAGAGCTGGGACCAAAAGGATGAAAATCTGTGATCACTTTTATTTCCTACCAAAACTCGGCTTTTGAGTGAAAACATAAAAAAACATTTTCTGGCTAAACTAGAAGAGCTAGGGCCAAAAGGACTAAGATCTGTGATCACTTTTATTTCCTACCAAAACTCGGCTTTTGATTAAAAACATAAAATTCCATTTTCTGGCTAAAGTAGAAGAGCTAGAGCCAAAAGGATTAAAATCTGTGATCACTTGTATTTCCTACCAAAACTCGACCTTTAAGTGAAAACATAAAAGTCCATTTCCTGGCTAAACTAGAAGAGATAGGGCCAAAAGGATGAACACCTGTGATCACTTTTATTTCTTACCATAACTCAACTTTTGAGTGAAAACATAAAATTCCATTTTCTGGCTAAACTAGAAGAGCTAGGGCCGAAAGGATAACAATATGAGATAACTATTACTAAAACCAGATATTTGAGTGAAAACATAAAGTTCCATTTTCTGGCTAAACTAGAAGAGCTAGGGCCAAAATGACGAAGATCTGTGATCACTTTTATTTCCCACCAAAACTCGGCTTTTGAGTGAAAACATAAAAGTTCATTTTCTGGCTAAACTAGAAGAGCTAGGGCCAAAAGGACGCAGATCTGTGATCACTTTTATTTTCTACCAAAACTTGACTTTTGACTGAAAACATAAAAGTCCATTTTCTGGCTAAACTAGAAGAGCTAGGGCCAAAAAGATGATAATCTGTGACCACTATAACTTCCCACTAAAACTAGATTTTTGAGTGAAAACATAAAAGTCCGTTTTCTGGCTAAACTAGAAGAGCTGGGGCCAAAAGGACGAAGATCTGTGATCACTTTTATTTCCTGCCAAAACTCGGCTTTTGAGTGAAAACATAAAAGTCAATTTTCTGGCTAAACTAGAAGAGCTAGGGCCAAAAGGACGAAGGTCTGTGATCACTTTTGTTTCCTACTAAAACTAGATTTTTGAGTGAAAACATAAAAGTCCGTTTTCTGGCTAAACTAGAAGAGCTGGGCCCAAAAGGACGAGGATCTGTGATCACTTTTATTTCCTACCAAAACTCGGCTTTTGAGTGAAAATATAAAAGTCCATTTTCTGGCTAAACTAGAAGAGCTAGGGCCAAGAGGACGAAGATCTGTGATCACTTTTATTTCCTACCAAAACTCGACTTTTGACTGAAAACATAAAAGTCCATTTTCTGGCTAAACTAGAGGAGCTAGGGCCAAGAGGACGAAGATCTGTGATCACTTTTATTTCCTACCAAAACTCGACTTTTGACTGAAAACATGAAAGTCCATTTTCTGGCTAAACTAGAGGAGCTAGGGCCAAGGGCACGAAGATCTGTGATCACTTTTATTTCCTACCAAAACTCGACTTTTGACTGAAAACATAAAAGTCCATTTTCTGGCTAAAATAGATGAGCTAGGTCCAAAAGGATTAAAATCTGTAATCACTTTTATTTCCTACCAAACCTCGACTTTTGAGTGAAAACATAAAAGTCCATTTTCTGGCTAAACTAGAAGAGCTAGGTCCAAAAGGACGAAGATCTGTGATCACTTTTATTTCCTACCAAAAAGGATTAAAATCTGTGATTAAAATCTGTGATCACTTTTATTTCCTTCCAGAACTCGACTTTTAAATGAAAACATAAAAGTCTATTTTCTGGCTAAACTAGAAGAGCTAGGGCCAAAAGGACGAAGATCTGTGATCACTTTTATTTCCTACCAAAACTCGACTTTTGAGTAAAAACATGAAGTCCATTTTCTGGCTAAACTAGAGGAGCTAGGGCCAAGAGGACGAAGATCTGTGATCACTTTTATTTCCTACCAAAACTCGACTTTTGAGTGAAAACATAAAAGTCCATTCTCTGGCTAAACTAGAAGAGCTAGGGCGAAAAGGATTAAAATCTGTGATCACTTGTATTTCGTACCAAAACTAGATTTTTGAGTGAAAACATAAAAGTCCATTTTCTGGCTAAACTAGAAGAGCTAGGGCCATAAGGACGAAGATCTGTGATCACTTTTATTTCCTACCAAAACTCGACTTTTAACTGAAAACATAAAAGTCCATTTTCTGGCTAAAGTAGAACAGCTAGGGCCAAAAGGACGAAGATCTGTGATCACTTTTATTTCCTACCAAAACTCGACTTTTGAGTAAAAACATGAAGTCCATTTTCTGGCTAAACTAGAGGAGCTAGGGCCAAAAGGATGAAAATCTGTGATCACCTTTATTTCCCACCAAAACTCGACTTTTGAGTGAAAACAAAAAAGTCAATTTTCTGGCTAAACTAGAAGAGCTAGGGCCAAAAGGACGAAGATTTGTGATCACTATTACTTCTCACTAAAACTAGATTTTTGAATGAAAACATAAAAGTCCATTTTCTGGCTAAACTTGCTAAAGCCAAAAGGACGAAGATCTGTGATCACTTTTATTTCCTACCAAAACTCGATTTTTGAGTGAAAAATAAAAGTCCATTTTCTGGTTAAACTAGAAGAGCTAGGGCCAAAAGGATGATAATCTGTGATCACTTTTATTTCCTACCAAAACTCGACTTTTGAGTGAAAACATAAAAGGTCATTTTCTGGCTAAACTAGACGAGCTAGGGCCAAAAGGATGAAAATCTGTGATCACTGTTATTGTCTACCAAAACTCGACTTTTGAGTGAAAACATAAAAGTCCATTTTCTGGCTAAACTAGAAGAGCTAGGACCGAAAGGATTAAAATCTGTGATCACTTTTATTTCATTCCAAAACTCGACTTTTGACGGAAAACATAAAAGTCCATTTTCTGGCTAAACTAGAGGAGCTAGGGCCAAGGGCACGAAGATCTGTGATCACTTTTATTTCCTACCAAAACTCGACTTTTGACTGAAAACATAAAAGTCCATTTTCTGGCTAAAATAGATGAGCTAGGTCCAAAAGGATTAAAATCTGTAATCACTTTTATTTCCTACCAAACCTCGACTTTTGAGTGAAAACATAAAAGTCCATTTTCTGGCTAAACTAGAAGAGCTAGGTCCAAAAGGACGAAGATCTGTGATCACTTTTATTTCCTACCAAAAAGGATTAAAATCTGTGATTAAAATCTGTGATCACTTTTATTTCCTTCCAGAACTCGACTTTTAAATGAAAACATAAAAGTCTATTTTCTGGCTAAACTAGAAGAGCTAGGGCCAAAAGGACGAAGATCTGTGATCACTTTTATTTCCTACCAAAACTCGACTTTTGACTGAAAACATAAAAGTCCATTTTCTGGCTAAACTAGAGGAGCTAGGGCCAAGAGGACGAAGATCTGTGATCACTTTTATTTCCTACCAAAACTCGACTTTTGACTGAAAACATGAAAGTCCATTTTCTGGCTAAACTAGAGGAGCTAGGGCCAAGGGCACGAAGATCTGTGATCACTTTTATTTCCTACCAAAACTCGACTTTTGACTGAAAACATAAAAGTCCATTTTCTGGCTAAAATAGATGAGCTAGGTCCAAAAGGATTAAAATCTGTAATCACTTTTATTTCCTACCAAACCTCGACTTTTGAGTGAAAACATAAAAGTCCATTTTCTGGCTAAACTAGAAGAGCTAGGTCCAAAAGGACGAAGATCTGTGATCACTTTTATTTCCTACCAAAAAGGATTAAAATCTGTGATTAAAATCTGTGATCACTTTTATTTCCTTCCAGAACTCGACTTTTAAATGAAAACATAAAAGTCTATTTTCTGGCTAAACTAGAAGAGCTAGGGCCAAAAGGACGAAGATCTGTGATCACTTTTATTTCCTACCAAAACTCGACTTTTGAGTAAAAACATGAAGTCCATTTTCTGGCTAAACTAGAGGAGCTAGGGCCAAGAGGACGAAGATCTGTGATCACTTTTATTTCCTACCAAAACTCGACTTTTGAGTGAAAACATAAAAGTCCATTCTCTGGCTAAACTAGAAGAGCTAGGGCGAAAAGGATTAAAATCTGTGATCACTTGTATTTCGTACCAAAACTAGATTTTTGAGTGAAAACATAAAAGTCCATTTTCTGGCTAAACTAGAAGAGCTAGGGCCATAAGGACGAAGATCTGTGATCACTTTTATTTCCTACCAAAACTCGACTTTTAACTGAAAACATAAAAGTCCATTTTCTGGCTAAAGTAGAACAGCTAGGGCCAAAAGGACGAAGATCTGTGATCACTTTTATTTCCTACCAAAACTCGACTTTTGAGTAAAAACATGAAGTCCATTTTCTGGCTAAACTAGAGGAGCTAGGGCCAAAAGGATGAAAATCTGTGATCACCTTTATTTCCCACCAAAACTCGACTTTTGAGTGAAAACAAAAAAGTCAATTTTCTGGCTAAACTAGAAGAGCTAGGGCCAAAAGGACGAAGATTTGTGATCACTATTACTTCTCACTAAAACTAGATTTTTGAATGAAAACATAAAAGTCCATTTTCTGGCTAAACTTGCTAAAGCCAAAAGGACGAAGATCTGTGATCACTTTTATTTCCTACCAAAACTCGATTTTTGAGTGAAAAATAAAAGTCCATTTTCTGGTTAAACTAGAAGAGCTAGGGCCAAAAGGATGATAATCTGTGATCACTTTTATTTCCTACCAAAACTCGACTTTTGAGTGAAAACATAAAAGGTCATTTTCTGGCTAAACTAGACGAGCTAGGGCCAAAAGGATGAAAATCTGTGATCACTGTTATTGTCTACCAAAACTCGACTTTTGAGTGAAAACATAAAAGTCCATTTTCTGGCTAAACTAGAAGAGCTAGGACCGAAAGGATTAAAATCTGTGATCACTTTTATTTCATTCCAAAACTCGACTTTTGACGGAAAACATAAAAGTCCATTTTCTGGCTAAACTAGAAGAGCTAAGACCAAAAGGATTAAAATCTGTGATCACTTGTATTTCCTACCAAAACTCGACTTTTGACTGAAAACATAAAAGTCCATTTTCTGGCTAAACTAGAACAGCTAGGGCCAAAAGGACGAAGATCTGTGATCACTTTTATTTCCTACCAAAACTCGACATTTGAGTAAAAACATAAAGTCCATTTTCTGGCTAAACTAGAGGAGCTAGGGCCAAAAGGATGAAGATCTGTGATCACTTTTAATTTTTACTAAGACATTATTTTTGTGTTTCTAATATTGTGTGTTTTTAATTTACAAAAAAAAAATATATTAATTATATCTTTTGTTAATTGTTATTAAACTTTTAAAAGCCATGAATTGCGTTTTGAAATTATAAACAATTGTTGTTAATAATTTTATCATCTATTGTACTAAATATTAAATTATTAGTCAATCAAATATAATTAATTACTTTTAAAAATTATTTTAATTAATAAGAATTAATTGCTGTTAAGTTAAATTAATGGTTTATACAAAAATTATTAAGTATTTAAAAGATTTGATTTGATAATGATTAACTGTTTTTAGAGACGTTTTTATAAAATGTCATATTCTTAAAGTATCGTTTATTAGTAACGATTAGATCATAAGGTTTGAAATACTAATATATGTTGTTCACAGGATTTTAATTAGATTTCAGCTGATATTGTAACATTCAAATAAAAATTATATAAACAATTCTTAGATTGCAGCAGTTAGTAAAGAATCATCTTTAAAAAGATCTCCCTACAACTTAAAGAAATAAATTATTATGTGTGTTTTCCTTATTGCTCGCTTAAACTCCTACATCTGCACAACAACACTTTCCAACATTATCGTCAAACACTGATTCTTATTTGCTCAAACACTCATGCATTATAAACATAAATCAATACATTTAGAGGTGCACATGCGTAAATCACAAAAAAATAGTGCTGACTTTAGGAAAAGGACCAGTATTGTTTCGAAGTTAAGGAATTTCTGAAAGTTTCGAAAGGCCCCTGATGCTACCTTCACAGCTTCGAAGCAGTTATAGTTACAGGTTGGAAGCAACTTTGTGTAACGCAAAAACTAACTGAGCCTTTTCTGACGCTGTTAGTATTCACATGCAGTTTTTATGTCAGCCTGTACTGTTACTCTGTGTCTGTGCTTTATTGAATTTATGATCATTCGAAAAACGTCCTCCTTTTAAATGTAGTCAGCATCAAAATATGGAGAAGGAAAAGAACTTTATAGTGAAATTTATGAAGTATTACTTAAACTGTGCGACGATATGAAGGTTGTAAGGCACCTTACTAGCATAGTATTTAACATCTACCTGTAGTAACTAACTAACTAACTAACTAACTAACTAACTAACTAACTAACTAACTAACTAACTAACTAACTAACTAACTACTAACTAACTACTAACTAACTAACTAACTAACTAACTAACTAACTAACTAACTAACTAACTAACTAACTACTAACTAACTAACTAACTAACTAACTAACTAACTAACTAACTAACTAACTAACTAACTAACTAACTAACTAACTAACTAACTAACTAACTAACTAACTAACTAACTAACTAACTAACTAACTAACTAACTAACTAACTAACTAACTAACTACTAACTAACTAACTAACTAACTAACTAACTAACTAACTAACTAACTAACTAACTAACTAACTAACTAACTAACTAACTAACTAACTAACTAACTAACTAACTAACTAACTAACTAACTAACTAACTAACTAACTAACTAACTAACTAACTAACTAACTAACTAACTAACTAACTAACTAACTAACTAACTAACTACTAACTAACTAACTAACTAACTAACTAACTAACTAACTAACTAACTAACTAACTAACTAACTACTAACTAACTACTAACTAACTAACTAACTAACTAACTAACTAACTAACTAACTAACTAACTAACTAACTAACTAACTAACTAACTAACTAACTAACTAACTAACTAACTAACTAACTAACTAACTAACTAACTAACTAACTACTAACTAACTAACTAACTAACTAACTAACTAACTAACTAACTAACTAACTAACTAACTACTAACTAACTACTAACTAACTAACTAACTAACTAACTAACTAACTAACTACTAACTAACTAACTAACTAACTAACTAACTAACTAACTAACTAACTAACTAACTAACTAACTAACTAACTAACTAACTAACTAACTAACTAACTAACTAACTAACTAACTAACTAACTAACTAACTAACTAACTAACTAACTAACTACTAACTAACTAACTAACTAACTAACTAACTAACTAACTAACTAACTAACTAACTAACTAACTAACTAACTAACTAACTAACTAACTAACTACTAACTAACTACTAACTAACTAACTAACTAACTAACTAACTAACTAACTAACTAACTAACTAACTAACTAACTAACTAACTACTAACTAACTAACTAACTAACTAACTAACTAACTAACTAACTAACTAACTAACTAACTAACTAACTAACTAACTAACTAACTAACTAACTACTAACTAACTAACTAACTAACTAACTAACTAACTAACTAACTAACTAACTAACTAACTAACTAACTAACTAACTAACTAACTACTAACTAACTAACTAACTAACTAACTAACTAACTAACTAACTAACTAACTAACTAACTAACTAACTAACTAACTAACTAACTAACTAACTAACTAACTAACTACTAACTAACTAACTAACTAACTAACTAACTAACTAACTAACTAACTAACTAACTAACTAACTAACTAACTAACTAACTAACTAACTAACTAACTAACTAACTAACTAACTAACTAACTAACTAACTAACTAACTAACTAACTAACTAACTAACTAACTAACTAACTAACTAACTAACTAACTAACTAACTAACTAACTAACTAACTAACTAACTAACTAACTAACTAACTAACTAACTAACTAACTAACTAACTAACTAACTAACTAACTAACTAACTAACTAACTAACTAACTAACTAACTAACTAACTAACTACTAACTACTAACTAACTAACTAACTAACTAACTAACTAACTAACTAACTAACTAACTAACTAACTAACTAACTAACTAACTAACTAACTAACTAACTAACTAACTAACTAACTAACTAACTAACTAACTAACTAACTAACTAACTAACTAACTAACTAACTAACTAACTAACTAACTAACTAACTAACTAACTAACTAACTAACTAACTAACTAACTACTAACTAACTAACTAACTAACTAACTAACTAACTAACTAACTACTAACTAACTAACTAACTAACTAACTAACTAACTAACTAACTAACTAACTAACTAACTAACTACTAACTAACTAACTAACTAACTAACTAACTAACTACTACTAACTAACTAACTAACTAACTAACTAACTAACTAACTACTAACTAACTAACTAACTAACTAACTAACTAACTAACTAACTAACTAACTAACTAACTAACTAACTACTAACTAACTAACTAACTAACTAACTAACTAACTAACTAACTAACTAACTAACTAACTAACTAACTAACTAACTAACTAACTAACTAACTAAACTAACTAACTAACTAACTAACTAACTAACTAACTAACTAACTAACTAACTAACTAACTAACTAACTAACTAACTACTAACTAACTAACTAACTAACTAACTAACTAACTAACTAACTAACTAACTACTAACTAACTAACTAACTAACTACTAACTAACTAACTAACTAACTAACTAACTAACTAACTAACTAACTAACTAACTACTAACTAACTAACTAACTAACTAACTAACTAACCTAACTAACTAACTAACTAACTAACTACTAACTAACTACTAACTACTAACTAACTAACTAACTAACTAACTAACTATAACTAACACTAACTACTACTAACTAACTAACTAACTAACTAACTACCTAACTACTAACTAACTAACTAACTACTAACTAACTAACTAACTACACTAACTACTAACTAACTACCTAACTACCAACTACCTAACTACCTAACTACCTAACTAACTACTAACTACAACTAACTAACTAACTAACTACTAACTAACTACTAACTACCTAACTACCTACCTAACTACCTAACTACCTAACTACACTAACTACCTAACTAACTAACTAACTACCTAACTAATAACTAACTCACTAACTAACTAACTAACTAACTAACTAACTAACTAACTAACTAACTACTAAATTTGCGTGTCCCATTAAATGTGAGCATGTTATGATGTCTCTAACTCTAAGAAACGGATTTCGCTCCGATACATTTGACGAATCTGGTGTTGTCTGCAGACTCTAATAAGAAGTATATTTCAGAATTTATGATAAATATTTTAGAGTAAATTTTGTTTTACTGATCTACTCTACCTTTACGCATTTCTGTAAGTCACTTCAGTTTTTATCACTATTTTAGGGAGTAGAGTACATCAAATTTCCAGCATTACCACCACTCAACTCAACCACCTACTTCTTCTTGTAGTTTGCTTTCGTTCCTCCTACTTTTCGTACTTTGCTTGCTTGCGAACACGTAAGGATGATGGTGATGATGATGTTATTGTTGATGATGCTGCTGGATGGATGATGTTGCCGCTGCCGATGTCGATGTTAAGATGGTGTTGATGCAAGGCGTTAGTGTTCTCGAAGTGGTAGTCTGTCTGTTGATTGTAATTATAAATTGTTTTCATATTAAAATGCAAGAGTTTGTGCGAGTATTTATTTCTAAGTTATTGGCTGGCTGGTTCGCTGTTTGTTATTGTTGTTGTACAGGTTTATGGTTGAATTCGTTGTACGGGGCTGTTTTTTTCTTTATTGGGGCGACTCCAATGCAATTGCAACACAAGATCAACATTTTTGTTTGTAGTTTTTAGAGTTGAATTATTTATATGAAGTTGTTTACGTTGATCGTTTAATCAAAATCACTAATTGAAATCGTGTACACTCATAAATAGTTTTATTTATGGCTAATGTTTTGTTTTTTCTGAAAGATATTTCGGTTAAAATAATTTTTATTATTTCGCTGTTTGAATTCTTTTATTTTCTCATTCTGTAGTGATTTATGGAGTAATCAGGGTTGAGAAAGAAATGTAGTTTTGAAGAAAGTTGGGCGAAATGGAGTTGTAAAATTAATTGGATTTTACAGAGGATGTAGAGATTAATAAATAATGAGAATAATTTGTTTTAATTTGAAACTAAAAATTAGATTTGATTATAACTATTTAGTGGACTAGAACTAAATTATAAATGAACTAGAGCTGAACTAGAACTGAACTAGAACTGAACTAGAACTGAACTAGAACTGAACTAGAACTGAACTAGAACTGAACTAGAAATGAACTAGAAATGAACTAGAACTGAACTAGAACTAAACTAGAACTGAACTAGAACTGAACTAGAACTGAACTAGAACTGAACTGGAACTGAACTAGAACTGAACTAGAACTGAACTAGAACTGAACTAGAACTGAACTAGAACTGAACTAGAACTGAACTAGAACTGAACTAGAACTGAACTAGAACTGAACTGAACTGACTAGAACTGAACTAGAACTGAACTAGAACTGAACTAGAACTGAACTAGAACTGAACTAGAACTGAACTAGAACTGAACTAGAACTGAACTAGAACTGAACTAGAACTGAACTAGAACTGAACTAGAACTGAACTAGAACTGAACTAGAACTGAACTAGAACTGAACTAGAACTGAACTAGCACTGAACTAGAACTGAACTAGAACTGAACTAGAACTGAACTAGAACTGAACTAGAACTGAACTAGAACTGAACGAACTGAACTAGAACTGAACTAGAACTGAACTAGAACTGAACTAGAACTGAACTAGAACTGAACTAGAACTGAACTAGAACTGAACTAGAACTGAACTAGAACTGAACTAGAACTGAACTAGAACTGAACTAGAACTGAACTAGAACTGAACTAGAACTGAACTAGAACTGAACTAGAACTAGAACTGAACTAGGACTGACTAGAACTGAACTAGAACTAAACTAGAACTGAACTAGCACTGAACTAGAACTGAACTAGAACTGAACTAGAACTGAACTAGAACTGAACTAGAACTGAACTAGAACTGAACTAGAACTGAACTAGAACTGAACTAGAACTGAACTAGAACTGAACTAGAACTGAACTAGAACTGAACTAGAACTGAACTAGAACTGAACTAGAACTGAACTAGAACTGAACTAGAACTGAACTAGAACTGAACTAGAACTGAACTAGAACTGAACTAGAACTGAACTAGAACTGAACTAGAACTGAACTAGAACTGAACTAGAACTGAACTAGAACTGAACTAGAACTGAACTAGAACTGAACTAGAATGAACTAGACGACTGAACTAGGACTGAACTAGAACTGACTAGAACTAAACTAGAACTGAACTAGAACTGAACTGAACTGAACTAGGAACTAGAACTGAACTAGACTGAACTAGAACTGAACTAGAACTAAACTAGAACTGAACTAGCGACTGAACTAGAACTGAACTAGAACTGAACTAGAACTGAACTGGAACTGAACTAGAACTAGAACTGAACAATAGAACTGAACTAGAACCGAACTAGAACTAACTAGAACTGAACTAGAACTGAACTAGAACTGAACTAGAACTGAAACTAGAACTGAACTAGAACTGAACTAGAACTGAACTAGAACGGAACTAGACTGAACTAGAACTGAACTAGAACTGAACTAGAACTGAACTAGAACTGAACTAGAACTGAACTAGAACTAACTAGAACTGAACTAGAACTGAACTAGAACTGAACTAGAACTGAACTAGAACTGAACTAGAACTGAACTAGAACTGAACTAGAACTGAACTAGAACTGAACTAGAACTGAACTAGAACTGAACTAGAACTGAACTAGAACTGAACTAGAACTGAACTAGAACTGAACTAGAACTGAACTAGAACTGAACTAGAACTGAACTAGAACTGAACTAGAACTGAACTAGAACTGAACTAGAACTGAACTAGAACTGAACTAGAACTGAACTAGAACTGAACTAGAACTGAACTAGAACTGAACTAGAACTGAACTGGAACTGAACTGGAACTGAACTAGAACTGAACTAGAACTGAACTAGAACTGAACTAGAACTGAACTAGAACTGAACTAGAACTGAACTAGAACTGAACTAGAACTGAACTAGAACTGAACTAGAACTGAACTAGAACTGAACTAGAACTGAACTAGAACTGAACTAGAACTGAACTAGAACTGAACTAGAACTGAAAGATAAACTGAACGAGAACTAAACTAGAACTGAACTAGAACTTAACTAGAACTGAACTAGAACTGAACTAGAACTGAACTAGAACTGAACTAGAACTGAACTAGAACTGAACTAGAACTGAACTAGAACTGAACTAGAACTGAACTAGAATCTATAACTATATAAATTAACTGATCTTATTTCTTAATTTTTCTCTTTTCCAATTGTTTGTTTCCTTGTAATAAATATGAAATTGGCGTACAAACCGTATTTCCCTTGTTTTCAGTTTTAAATTGTTACCATGCGCTACACATGGTGCAATAAATATTTTGTAGGGTGCAGTTAAAATGAAATACAAATAAATTACTGACACAATGACTGACAGTTCATTTGTTTAAACCAGGCACTTGTTACAAAACTTTATTGACTTTGCTCAGTTTTTTTTTTGTATTATTTTGTAGTTTGCTTCAAACCATCTGTCGAGTTGTATAACAGTATGTACAGTTTAAGATGAATTGACAAACATGTTAATGGTGAACAAATAATAAATATACACATAACAAACGAGAGAGCAAAAGATTTCCCCTTGAGGGTTTCGTTTTAAATGAACTTAAAGTAAATAAAAGTAACCCTACTTTGAATTTCCTCATTCTAATTCTTCTACCTCCGAAAGACGTATAATGTATTATTAATTAAATATTGTAAATTTGTATTAATCATACGCCTTTGTGTATTTCTTATTATATTTTATTGAAATATTTAACCTAATTAGTTTTTCTTTTCATTGCAAATTATACCTAAATCTAAGACATTCCATTTACCAAGAGTAATATTTCATATACTTCACATTGTAATCGCATACAATTTTACCGCCTGTTATCTTTTCAAACACATTAATTTATCTAAATTATACAACATTTTACAAATGAAAAATAACCAAACTTGTTATCTTTATATATGATCTTATTATTAAGAGATTTAAGATTGTCGACTAAAAGAGATAATGTCAATCTACACAAAGTTTCTACATTATTACTCTGTCAGTCTGAATGTCCATTCACAATTTTAACGCAGTGTTGGACACTAAAAGTATGTATGTTTGTCGGTATAAATATATACGTACATACATGAGCAAAAGAGCGTGCACTGAGAGAAAAATTAAATGTTTAGAAGTAGTTTTTGTTCAGTTCTAATTAGGTTTTAGTACAGTTCTAGTTCAGTCTATTTTAGTTCTAGTTCAGTTCTAGTTCAGTGTTAGTTCAGTTCTAGTTCAGTTCTAGTTCAGTTCTAGTTCAGTTCTAGTTCAGTTCTAGTTCAGTTCTAGTTCAGCTCTAGTTCAGATCTAGTTCAGTTCTAGTTCAGTTCTAGTTCAGTTCTAGTTCAGTTCTAGTTCAGTTCTAGTAGTCAGTTCTAGTTCAGTTCTAGTTCAGTTCTAGTTCAGTTCTAGTTCAGTTCTAGTTCAGTTCTAATTCGTTCTAGTTCAGTTCTAGTTCTAGTTCAGTTCTAGTTCAGTTCTAGTCAGTCTAGTTCAGTTCTAGTTCAGTTCTAGTTCAGTTCTAGTTCAGTTCTAGTTCAGTTCTAGTTCAGTTCTAGTTCAGTTCTAGTTCAGTTCTAGTTCAGTTCTAGTTCAGTTCTAGTTCAGTTTCTAGTTCAGTTCTAGTTCAGTTCTAGTTCAGTTCTAGTTCAGTTCTAGTTCAGTTCTAGTTCAGTTCTAGTTCAGTTCTAGTTCAGTTCTAGTTCAGTTCTAGTTCAGTTCTAGTTCAGTTCTAGTTCAGTTCTAGTTCAGTTCTAGTTCAGTTCTAGTTCAGTTCTAGTTCAGTTCTAGTTCAGTTCTAGTTCAGTTCTAGTTCAGTTCTAGTTCAGTTCTAGTTCAGTTCTAGTTCAGTTCTAGTTCAGTTCTAGTTCAGTTCTAGTTCAGTTCTAGTTCAGTTCTAGTTCAGTTCTAGTTCAGTTCTAGTTCAGTTCTAGTTCAGTTCTAGTTCATTCTAGTTCAGTTCTAGTTCAGTTCTAGTTCAGTTCTAGTTCAGTTCTAGTTCAGTTCTAGTTCAGTTCTAGTTCAGTTCTAGTTCAGTTCTAGTTCAGTTCTAGTTCAGTTCTAGTTCAGTTCTAGTTCAGTTCTAGTTCAGTTCTAGTTCGTTCTAGTTCAGTTCTAGTTCAGTTCTAGTTCAGTTCTAGTTCAGTTCTAGTTCATTTCTAGTTCAGTTCTAGTTCAGTTCTAGTTCAGTCTAGTTCAGTTCTAGTTCAGTTCCTAGTTCAGTTCTAGTTCAGTTCTAGTTCAGTTCTAGTTTCAAGTTCGTAGTTCAGTTCTAGTTCAGTTCTAGTTCAGTTCTAGTTCAGTTCTAGTTCAGTTCTAGTTCAGTTCTAGTTCAGTTCTAGTTCAGTTCTAGTTCAGTTCTAGTTCAGTTCTAGTTCAGTTCTAGTTCAGTTCTAGTTCAGTTCTAGTTCAGTTCTAGTTCAGTTCTAGTTCAGTTCTAGTTCAGTTCTAGTTCAGTTCTAGTTCAGTTCTAGTTCAGTTCTAGTTCAGTTCTAGTTCAGTTCTAGTTCAGTTCTAGTTCAGTTCTAGTTCAGTTCTAGTTCAGTTCTAGTTCAGTTCTAGTTCAGTTCTAGTTCAGTTCTAGTTCAGTTCTAGTTCAGTTCTAGTTCAGTACTAGTTCTAGTTCAGTTCTAGTTCTAGTTCAGTTCTAGTTCAGTTCTAGCTCTAGTTCTAGTTCAGTTCTAGTTCAGTTCTAGTTCAGTTCTAGTTCAGTTTTAGTTCAGTTCTAGTTCAGTTCTAGTTCAGTTCTAGTTTAGTTCTAGTTCAGTTCTAGTTCAGTTCTAGTTCAGTTCTAGTTCAGTTCTAGTTCAGTTCTAGTTCAGTTCTAGTTCAGTTCTAGTTCAGTTCTAGTTCAGTTCTAGTTCAGTTCTAGTTCAGTTCTAGTTCAGTTCTAGTTCAGTTCTAGTTCAGTTCTAGTTCAGTTCTAGTTCAGTTCTAGTTCAGTTCTAGTTCAGTTCTAGTTCAGTTCTAGTTCAGTTCTAGTTCAGTTCTAGTTCAGTTCTAGTTCAGTTCTAGTTCAGTTCTAGTTCTAGTTCAGTTCTAGTTCAGGTTCTAGTTCAGTTCTAGTTCAGTTTAGGCAGTTCTAGTTCAGTTCTAGTTCAGTTCTAGTTCAGTTCTAGTTCAGTTTCTAGTTCAGTTCTCGTTCAGTTATAGTTCAGTTCTAGTTCAGTCCCAGTTATCATGCATTTTTTGCAATGTACTATATTTCATATGTTGGTTGCTGTTAGTTTAGTTTCGAAAGAAGAAAAAACAACAAAAATTAAAACTAACAAACGTTGGTCGTCGTAGCACCTTGGACATGAACATTTTATATTAGTTTGCATGCACTCAAATTAATCTTGGCAACATTTGCATACTAAGTAAAACATACATATAGTATGCACAAAAAAGCCCAGTTGTATATTAATAAACGAGGGATGTGAGACAAACTTAATGGTGGAAATCTGGTGATTAAAATCTATATCATCTTTAAGGAAATTGTATTAACCTCCCTCGTACATGTTCGAGTTTGCTTAAAGCTACACATTTAGTCGTGTGTAAATATTTCTAGTAAAATTTTAGTTTTAACTTCTTTTTTTTTTTTTTGTTGCTGTGAATTTTTGCCTCTCCAAAGTTTAATAGGCATCAATGCAAACATAAAATACAATTTATTATGGCTCTAATTTACAAATATTTGCATATTGAATGGATGCAAAGCAACATGAAAGAAATATTGCAGTTGTTCAATGAATTAACTGGACGACGAACATGGTTTTAAATCATTTGTTTAAAGTGATACAAAAAACAAACAAACAATTTGATTTGTTGGCTTTTATTATTAAAGTGGGGAGAAAAGATATGTCTTGCTGTTGCATGTTTCAAGTAAAGAAATTGCTAAAACCGGAAGTTATAATTAATGGAAATTTCTTTTAAATATCAGTTTTCGATCTCGAAACATATTGTAGGTATAGGTGGTGATTGGCACTTAAGTGTCATAAAGCTAAAATGGTAATAACAAAATTTTAATTAATGGAGGAGAAATTTGCAATAATAAGCAAACAAAAGAAGTACTGTGGAACAGATAAGAAAAATTTTGGAAATAAGTCATCAGTTTATCCGATCTGAATTAAATTTTAATGGCCGCTGCCAAACACAAAACTCGTTTATGATAGCTGACTAATTGCTCACAATGACAACATTTTCTTTGTTTAATTTCAGAAATTTATTACACTTAATTGTTATCTCACGATCGTAGGTTTGTCTTTTTATTGCTCAAAATTATACTTATTAAATAAAAACATTTTAAATCTGGGTAATTTAAAAAAAAATCCGTATTAATATTCTTGTTAAAATCATTAAAATGTTGTAAATCGTGGTTGTCAGTTGCATTCTTTAAGTCACTGCTCTAGCAGTTTCTACAGTTCTCTTGCTGCTGCAGCCAAAGTTTAAGTGTCAATCACGTCCATAATTATTGCACATGTTGATAATAAATCAACTGAGTAATTGCCTTCTTGTGATCATGATTACATGTCATTTATTATACTCTTGTCTTTGTTTGTTTCTTCGCGGTCTCTGGCGTTAAGATTTTTGTCGTTTTCACGTTTTTATTGCAATTTTTTGTTTATTGCTCAATTTTGAAAAAAAAACAAGTGTTGTGAATAGTTGTAACACATAAAGTTAATGATTTTAGTACAATGCAATTAATGGCATTTTTAATTCGAACAAATCAAAGTCTTAACTATCCCAGCAAAAAAAGAACTTCCAAAGAAGCGAACAAGAAGTAGCACTTACTCCATGGAAGTACTGAAAAAGACCTGAAGAAGTGATGATTTTAACACAGGCTTATCAAAGGAGGTATGTCCTTTTTATTTGTTACCAATTTCACTACTTCTGAAGTCATTCTCGAGGAAATAATTTTAATGCTCTTTTTTGTAAGTTATTCGGAAGTGAATTTGTAGTATAGATAGAATACACTAATTTGACTTAATTAATAATATTAATATTAATTAGGGTAATAGAAACATTTAATACAAATTCCAAATATAACATTTTGTATCTCATAAAAATGTAAGAACAACAAATAAACCTTTAACTTGAAAAAATATAATTATTTGCGCTTCTTGGGAAGTCTTTAAACTCGCTTCCTCAGAGGTAAAAAAAAAATCAATTGCTACTTTGGAGTGGTGATAAATGTTATTTCTTTTGGAAGTACTTCGTTTTATTTACGCTGGATACGGATTCAGTTATAATTCAGTTCAAGTTCATTTAGTTTGTTGTAGTTTAGTTCTACTTTAGTTCTAGTTTTTGTTCTAAATCAGTATTAGTTCAGTTCTTCTTCTAGTTTATTTGTAGTTCCGTTTTAGTACCAGTTCTGCTTGTTCTAGTCTGTCTAGTTCTGTTCTAGGTTCTGTTGTCTAGTTCTGTTCTAGTTCTTGTTCTAGTTCTGTTCTAGTTCTGTTCTAGTTCTTGTTCTAGTTCTGTTCTAGTTCTGTTCTAGTCTGTTCTAGTTCTGTTCTAGTTCCTGTTCTAGTTCTGTTCTAGTTCTGTTCTAGTTCGGTTCTAGTTCTGTTCTAGTTCTGTTTCTAGTTCTGTTCTAGTTCGTTCTAGTTCTGTCTAGGTCTGTTCTAGTTCTGTTCTAGTTCTGTTCTAGTTCTGTTCAGTTCTGTTCTAGTTCTGTTCTAGTTCTGTTCTAGTTCTGTTTCTATTCGTTCTAGTTCTGTTCAGTTCTGTTCTAGTTCTGTTCTAGTTCTGTTCTAGTTCTGTTCTAGTTCTGTTCTAGTTCTGTTCTAGTTCTGTTCTAGTTCTGTTCTAGTTCTGTTCTAGTTCTGTTCTAGTTCTGTTCTAGTTCGTTCTAGTTCTGTTCTAGTTCTGTTCTAGTTCTGTTCTAGTTCTGTTCTAGTTCTGTTCTAGTTCTGTTCTAGTTCTGTTCTAGTTCTGTTCTAGTTGTGTTCTAGTTCTGTTCTAGTTCTGTTCTAGTTCTGTTCTAGTTCTGTTCTGTTCTAGTTCGGTTCTAGTTCTGTTCTAGTTCTGTTCTAGTTCTGTTCTAGTTCTGTTCTAGTTCTGTTCTAGTTCTGTTCTAGTTCTGTTCTAGTTCTGTTCTAGTTCTGTTCTAGTTCTGTTCTAGTTCTGTTCTAGTTCTGTTCTAGTTCTGTTCTAGTTCTGTTCTAGTTCTGTTCTAGTTCTGTTCTAGTTCTGTTCTAGTTCTGTTCTAGTTCTGTTCTAGTTCTGTTCTAGTTCTGTTCTAGTTCTGTTCTGTTCTAGTTCTGTTCTAGTTCTGTTCTAGTTCTGTTCTAGTTCTGTTCTAGTTCTGTTCTAGTTCTGTTCTAGTTCTGTTCTAGTTCTGTTCTAGTTCTGTTCTAGTTCTGTTCTAGTTCTGTTCTAGTTCTGTTCTAGTTCTAGTTCAGTTCTTAGTTCGGTTCGAGTTCTGTTCTATTCTGTTCTAGTTCTGTTCTAGTTCTGTTCTAGTTCTGTTCTAGTTCTGTTCTAGTTCTGTTCTAGGTTTCTAGTTGTCTAGTTCTGTTCTAGTTTCTGTTCTAGTTCTGTTCTAGTTCTGGCTTCTATTCTGTTCTAGTTCTGTTCTAGGTCTGTTCTAGTTCTGTTCTAGTTCTGTTCTAGTTCTGTTCTAGTTCTGTTCTAGTTCTGTTCTAGTTCTGTTCTAGTTCTGTTCTAGTTCTGTTCTAGTCTGTTCTAGTTCTGTTCTAGTTCTGTTCTAGTTCTGTTCTAGTTCTGTTTCTAGTTCTGTTGCTAGTTCTGTTCTAGTTCTGTTCTAGTTCTGTTCTAGTTCTGTCTAGTTCTGTTCTGTTCTGTTCTGTTCTAGTTCTGTTCTAGTTTCTGTTCTAGTTCTGTTTCTAGTTTCTGTTCTAGTTCTGTTCGAGTCTGTTCTAGTTCTGTTCTAGTTCTGTTCTAGTTCTGTCTAGTTCTGTTTCTAGTTCTGTTCTAGTTCTGTTCTAGTTCTGTTCTAGTTCTGTTCTAGTTCTTTTCTAGTTCTGTTCTAGTTCTGTTTCTAGTTCTGTTCTAGTTCTGTTCTAGTTCTGTTCTAGTTCTGTTCTAGTTCTGTTCTAGTTCTGTTCTAGTTCTTTTCTAGTTCTGTTCTAGTTCTAGTTCTGTTCTAGTTCTGTTCTAGTTCTGTTCTAGTTCTGTTCTAGTTCTGTTCTAGTTCTATTCTAGTTCTGTTCTAGTTCTGTTCTAGTTCTGTTCTAGTTCTGTTCTAGTTCTGTTTAGTTCGTTTAGTTCTGTTCTAGTTCTGTTCCAGTTCTTTTCTAGTTCTGTTCTAGTTCTGTTCTAGTTCTGTTCTAGTTCTGTTCTAGTTCTGTTCTAGTTCTGTTCTAGTTCTGTTCTAGTTAGGTTCTAGTTCTGTTCTAGCCCTGTTCTAGTCTGTTCTAGTTCTATTTAAGTTCAGTCCTATTTCAGTTTTACTTTTATTCTATTTATATTTTAGTTCTGTTCTAGTTCTGCCTAAAACACAATCTATTTCAAAAATTTTATAGATCTAACAAATATATATTATTGGCTTTTAAGTAAACGGAAGTGAAAATAAATAAATTATAAAAACAATAACTCTAAACTAACAAAACGGCAGCAAAAAAATACATATATTGTATATTTTACCAACTTTATAAAAATTGTATTTTATTGACATAAAATAAAGACCCACAATTTGTTAAATGTCAACGGCAAACAACACTAAAACTACGACAACAACAAAAACAACAGCAAGAATAATGAAAAATATAATAAAACAATAGCAGCACAGCAGCAACAACAATATAAACAACAACAACGAGCGTAGCAGCAGCAAACAATTTGTAACAAATAACACCATAAACAACAGTTGAAACTAACACCATTTGTTACGTTCATACAACCACGACCGACACAAATGCACACATACACACATATGTTAGCAAACAATGGCTGTTGTATATAGAAAGAAGGAGGGAGCGAAAGGAATACAACAATAATAAAGCTAAAGTTTAACAAAATAACACAAGAAGGATATGCTCCATACAAACACACATTCTTACTTATACATACACATAGAAAAGCGGAAATCTTTGACACTTTTCAACAATCAATTCAACTTGAACAAACGTAAATTTTTCTGTTTTCTGCCCCAAGAGGAAGAGGAACGGAAGAAAATACGTTTCGCCTGTTTTAGTGTTTTTTTGTGCTGTTATTTTTTGTAAAATTTATTTTTTTTTTTATATTTTAGTATTTATTTGTGCCACACAAATGTATTGTTTGGTTATAAATCTGTTTTGTTTGTGTGTTAAATAAACTAAGAATGTGTTGAAAAGTTGGAGCGGGTTTTTTTCTCATTTTCTTTAGTAGAAACAAATAATAGTGTAATAAATAAATTTTGTTGTAGAATAGATAAATAAAACTTAGCAAAAATATAAGAAAACATGCTTAATGTGAAAGCAACTTAATTTCAAGACGAAATGCTTTCAATGATTTAATTTTGCCATAAAATCTAGAAACAAAATCAAAATAAAATCCTTAACTGTAGGGTATCATATAATATCAACTCAACTTGTTTTGAATTCTATGACAATTTGACATAAATACCGCTTGTCATAACTAAAAATTTGGTCAACATATTTTTAAAATTTCAGCCTAAGTGTCAACTTTATTAAAGGCAAGAAAAAAACTTACTTACATGACATTTTCTTACAACATTTAAAGTCAACAACATTCGCTTTCCAGCGACACAACTACCATGTAAGGCGGTAAACTTTAGACAAAATTCAGACATTCTCACATAATTTAGTTTAACTATGTGTGAATGCGTTACAAATTACAAATAATGTTTTATTTAACTGCAATTAAATTGCAAAAAAAAAAACATAAAATTAAAAGCATTAACAGGAAATATAAATTTATTATTAAAATTGCTAAGATTTATGGCATTTTTTTGCCTTGGAAGTTCTAAATCATTGGCTTCGATTAAATATGTGAGAATATTTTTTCTACAATTTAAGATAAAAATTTAGTTTTTAAGATTTTTACAGTCAAATTGTTATATTTCGAGGGAGTTATGAACATTTTTTTATATTTTTATTTATATATTTACTTTTGTTCTCAAAAAATTCTAAATTAACATTAAACTAAGTTATGTTTTACAGTATTCATTAATCTAAATTCATTTAGAAATAAAACATAAATTACATATAATTTTTGTTGCTCAGTGTATGTCGTCTAAACGTTGTATGTATTTGTTTGTTATTGTATCTTGTTTAGGTGTAAAATTTCAAATTTTAATTGAATAAACTTAAATAAATTGGTCAACATGTTAACACAAGGGGGCACTGATAAATCAATGTATAACATATTTTTATAAAAGAACAATTATGACTCGTTTAACAAGGAAAGAAATTGAACTAGAACAGAACTAGAATAGAACTACAACAGAACTAGAACAGAACTAGAACAAAACTAGAACAGAACTAGAACAGAACTAGAACAGAACTAGAACAGAACTAGAACAGAACTAGAACAGAACTAGAACAGAACTAGAACAGAACTAGAACAGAACTAGAACGAACTAGAACAGAAATAGAACAGAACTAGAACAGAACTAGAAACAGAACTAGAACAGACTAGAACAGAACTAGAACAGAACTAGAACAGAACTAGAACAGAACTAGAACAGAACTAGAACAGAACTAGAACAGAACTAGAACAGAACTAGAACAGAACTAGAACAGAACCTAAGAACAGAACTAGAACAACTGAACAGAACTAGAACAGAACTAGAACAGAACTAGAACAGAACTAGAACAGAACTAGAACATAACTAGAACAGAACTAGAACAGAACTAGAACAGAACTAGAACAGAACTAGAACAGAACTAGAACAGAACTAGAAACAGAACTAGACAGAACTAGAACAGAACTAGAACAGAAACTAGAACAGAACTATAAACAGAACTAAACAACTAGAACAGAACTAGAACAGAACTAGAACAGAACTAGAACATAGAACTAGAACAGAACTAGAACAGAACTAGAACAGAACTAGAACAGAACTAGAACAGAACTAGAACAGAACTAGAACAGAACTAGAACGAACTAGAACAGAACTAGGAACAGAACTAGAACAGAACTAGAACAGAACAGAACTGAAGCTAGAACTAAAATAAACAGGTTTGGTTTATTGTCATTTAGGGTTAGGTGTTCCTTAAAACTTGGCTAAATAAATTTATTTGTTAAACTATATTAAAATCTAACTCCACCTTTAAATGCTGGTCAGTTCAAGCGGACTGTTCTTGTTTCCAAAACACCAACTCAACACCTTCTACCGAAAAATCTGCCTCGTTTTAGCTCTTTTTTCTCGATACTAAATGTACAAAATGAAATATTATGGAATTTTTTTAAATGACATTTACAAATGGTGTGCTGCAATTGCTGCCTTACGGGGTATTTGAGTTTTCTAAATGTTGTCGCAAATATGTGTGTATATTTGTGGCATTTGTTATGCTGTTGACATGTTGCAAGCGTCTAGTATTAAAGAATAAAAATACATTTAGCTGCTATACAACATCGATTGTAGTTTTCAACTACATTTTCACTAACTATTTTAGTTTACAGCATAAACTTTAATCATACATTTACTATATATTAAACGAGAGGGTAATGTAGAAAAAAAGTCTGGGCAAAATCGAATTGATATATTATGGCGCTTTATAGTGAATGACAGTTAAGGTTAAAGTTGCTGATTATTTGACAGATTGTTAAGTGTTCTGTTTGTTTTTCGAGACTTTGAGTAGACGACAGTATTGAAATAATTTAGAAAAATTTAAAATAATGCCGCCTTTTAGATTAAAATAAAATATAGCAAACAGTTTAAGATAAAATTGATAATAGTTTTTGGTTTAAGAGTTTAAAGAATTTGTTTACAAGGACAAATTATGAGTTTAGAAAATTATATAATTTTTTAAATTCTATTCTGAACAACAAATTTTAGATTTTTCAAAATATAAATACATATTTCTTTTATCCGGTTTTCTTTGTCATACGCCTATGTTTGTACTCTACTACATTATTTTTTCAAAAATTGTGTTTAATTAATTTTCCCCTGCTTCTTTTTATACCCTACACCACTTTAGTGGGGAGGGTATATTGGATTTGTGCTGATGTTTGTAACATACAAAAATATTCGTCCTAGACCCACCTTAAAGTATACCAATCGGCTTAGAATCGTTTTCTAAGTCGATTAAGCTATGTCCGTCCGTCCGTCTGGCTGGCTGGCTGGCTGGCTGTCCATGTAAACCTTGTGCGCAAGGTACAGGTCGCAATTTTCAAGATAATTGGATGAAATTTGGCACGCACGTTTTATTTGACCTAAGGACGAAGCCTATTGAAAATGGTTAAAATCGGTCCATTATTTCACCTAGCCCCCATAGAACAGAACCCCCGAAAAGGGCTTCTGAGCTCATAATTATGCTAAATATACAGATATATAGATAAAATACGGCACAACTAATTTTTATTGAAGTCTTGATGACCCTGCCAAATTTCATAAAGATTGGGCCCCATTTTACCCTAGCTCCCATACAAAGTCCCCTTCAGAAAATTACTTGAATGTCCCAAATTAACTTATAAACACAAATATCGCGATGAAATTCAGCACAATAAAATATTATGTAAATATAAATATATTGAAAAAATTTCACCGGGCTTGGTCCATATTTGCACCTAGCCCCCATATAAAGCCTCTTTCAGAAAATTAGTTTTTCATCCATAAATTGCTTAAATGTATCGGAACAAGGGAATATTGAAGATAAATGCTTTATTATGAAAATTAAATCACATTTAATATTCATAACTGGTGTAGGGTATCATATGGTCGGTCACGCCCGACTATACTTTCTTACTTGTTCAAAATAGTTAACATTTTTGAAAATGATTTAAAGCGTGATTGTAAGTTTTCTTTTTATAAATTGGAAACAGGCGTTTTTAAACTGTGAATAATTTATGGTAAGAGACTTTACGGAATTATTTTAAAATATGCTTGATCAGCTCATGTGATACCTTACAGCAAAAGATAACCTGGACTAGTGGAAATCAGGGCTTGACCACATTGTATTAACATTGAACTTCCTTCACTAATTAGTTTCAGCTCTGGTACATTTCCGATCTAGTTCAGTTCTAGTTCTTTTCTAGTTCAGTTCTAGTTCAGTTCTAGTTCAGTTCTAGTTCAGTTCTAGTTCAGTTCTAGTTCAGTTCTAGTTAAGTTCTAGTTCAGTTCTAGTTCAGTTCTAGTTCAGTTCTTTCAGTCTAGTCAGTTCTAGTTCAGTTCTAGTTCAGTTCTAGTTCAGTTCTAGTTCAGTTCTAGTTCAGTTCTAGTTCATGTTCTAGTTCAGTTCTAGTTCAGTTCTAGTTCAGTTCTAGTTCAGTTCTAGTTCAGTTCTAGTTCAGTTCTAGTTCAGTTCTAGTTCAGTTCTAGTTCAGTTCTAGTTCAGTTCTAGTTCAGTTCTAGTTCAGTTCTAGTTCAGTTCTAGTTCAGTTCTAGTTCAGTTCTAGTTCAGTTCTAGTTCAGTTCTAGTTCAGTTCTAGTTCAGTTCTAGTTCAGTTCTAGTTCAGTTCTAGTTCAGTTCTAGTTCAGTTCTAGTTCAGTTCTAATTCAGTTCTAGTTAAGTTCTAGTTCAGTTCTAGTTCAGTTCTAGTTCAGTTCTAGTTCAGTTCGAGTTCAGTTCTAGTTCAGTTCTAGTTCAGTTCTAGTTCAGTTCTAGTTCAGTTCTAGTTCAGTTCTAGTTCAGTTCTAGTTCAGTTCTGGTTCAGTTCTAGTTCAGTTCTAGTTCAGTTCTAGTTCAGTTCTAGTTCAGTTCTAGTTCAGTTCTAGTTCAGTTCTAGTTCAGTTCTAGTTCAGTTCTAGTTCAGTTCTAGTTCAGTTCTAGTTCAGTTCTAGTTCAGTTCTAGTTCAGTTCTAGTTCAGTTCTAGTTCAGTTCTAGTTCAGTTCTAGTTCAGCTCTAGTTCAGTTCTAGTTCAGTTCTAGTTCAGTCTAGTTCAGTTCAGTTTCAGTTCAGTTCTAGTTCTAGTTCAGTTCAGTTCTAGTTCAGTTCAGTTCAGTTCAGTTCAGTTCAGTTCTAGTTCAGTTCTAGTTCAGTTCTAGTTCAGTTCTAGTTCAGTTCTAGTTCAGTCTAGTCAGTTCTAGTTCTAGTTCAGTTGTAGTTCAGTTGTAGTTCAGTTCTAGTTCAGTTTGAGTTCAGTGTAGTTCAGTTGTAGTTCAGTTCTAGTTCAGTTCTAGTTCAGTTCTAGTTCAGTTCTACTTCAGTTCTAGTCAGTTCTGTCGTTCTAGTCAGTTCTTAGTTCAGTTCTAGTTCATTCTAGTTCAGTTCTAGTTCAGTTCTAGTTGCAGTTCTAGTTCAGTTCTAGTTCAGTTCTAGTTCAGTTCTAGTTCAGTTCTAGTTCAGTTCTAGTTCAGTTCTAGTTCATTCTAGTTCAGTTCTAGTTCAGTTCTAGTTCAGTTCTAGTTCAGTTCTAGTTCAGTTCTAGTTCAGTTTAGTTCAGTTCTAGTTCAGTTCTAGTTCAGTTCTAGGTCAGTTCTAGTTCAGTTCTAGTGCAGTAGTTCTAGTTCAGTTCTAGTTCAGTTCTAGTTCAGTTCTAGTTCAGTTCTAGTTCAGGTCAGTTCAGTTCAGTTCATAGTTCTAGTTCTAGTTCTAGTGCTAGTTAGTTCAGTTCTAGTTCAGTTCAGTTCGTTCTAGTTCTAGTTCAGTTCGTTCAGTTTAGTTCAGTTCTAGTTCTAGTTCTAGTTCAGTTCTAGTTCAGTTCTAGTTCAGTTCTAGTTAGTTCTTAGTTCTAGTTCAGTTCTAGTTCAGTTGTAGTTCAGTTCTGTTCAGTTGTAGTTCAGTTCTAGTTCAGTTCTAGTTCTAAGTTCTAGTTCAGTTTCTAGTTCAGTTTCTAGTTCAGTTCTAGTTCAGTTTCTAGTTCAGTTCTAGTTCAGTTCTAGTTCAGTCTAGTTCAGGTTCTAGTTCAGTTCTAGTTCAGTTCTAGCTTCTGTCCAGTTCTAGTTCAGTTCTAGTTCAGTTCTAGTTCAGTTCTAGTTCAGTTCTAGTTCAGTTCTAGTTCAGTTCTAGTTCAGTTCTAGTTCAGTTCTAGTTCAGTTCTAGTTCAGTTCTAGTTCAGTTCTGGTCAGTTCTAGTTCAGTTCTAGTTCAGTTCTAGTTCAGTTCTAGTTCAGTTCTAGTTCAGTTCTAGTTCAGTTCTAGTTCAGTTCTAGTTCAGTTCTAGTTCAGTTCTAGTTCAGTTCTAGTTCAGTTCTAGTTCAGTTCTAGTTCAGTTCTAGTTCAGTTGTAGTTCAGTTGTTAGTTCAGTTCTAGTTCAGTTGTAGTTCAGTTGTAGTTTCAGTTCTAGTTCAGTTCTAGTCAGTTCTAGTTCAGTTGTAGTTCAGTTCTAGTTCAGTTCTAGTTCAGTTCTAGTTCAGTTCTAGTTCAGTTCTAGTTCAGTTCAGTTCAGTTCTAGTTCAGTTCAGTTCAGTTCAAGTTGAGTTCTAGTTCAGTTGTAGTTCAGTTGTAGTTCGGTTCTAGTTCAGTTCTAGTTCAGTTGTAGTTCAGTTGTAGTTCAGTTCTAGTTCAGTTCTAGTTCAGTTCTAGTTCAGTTCTAGTTCAGTTCTAGTTCAGTTCTAGTTCAGTTCTAGTTCAGTTCTAGTTCAGTTCTAGTTCAGTTCTAGTTCAGTTCTAGTTCAGTTCTAGTTCAGTTCTAGTTCAGTTCTAGTTCAGTTCTAGTTCAGTTGTAGTTCAGTTCTAGTTCAGTTCTAGTTCAGTTCTAGTTCTAGTTCAGTTCTAGTTCAGTTCTAGTTCAGTTCTAGTTCAGTTCTAGTTCAGTTCTAGTTCAGTTCTAGTTCAGTTCTAGTTCAGTTCTAGTTCAGTTCTAGTTCAGTTCTAGTTCAGTTCTAGTTCAGTTCTAGTTCAGTTCTAGTTCAGTTCTAGTTCAGTTCTAGTTCAGTTCTAGTTCAGTTCTAGTTCAGTTCTAGTTCAGTTCTAGTTCAGTTCTAGTTCAGTTCTATCACAATTTCAGTTTTATTTAATCTAGTTCAGTTCTATTTAATCTAGTTCAGTTATAATTTTTAAAATCAGTAAATGAAACACATTAAAATCGGTTTGAATTTTAGCAACTTTATTATGTCACATCATGGCTTACATTTTGTCACATCATGGCTTACTTTTTGTTAACTGTACCCCTCCTATTTTCCCACACCAAAATCATATGGTGGTCCTGCTTCTTCTAAGGCAAGTGCCAATGGCAGGAGTAATTGAATAGTTACTGCAATGACCAAAAGAAATTTCATTGTAATGCCAAATTAGTTAATTAAATTCTACTGTTTTGTTGGTTTTTTTAAAGCTTTGCGATATTTTACGAAGAACTCTAAAGGTTTATATACGAAATATTTTGCAGCGGAATGTCAAAGGTATGAAAATGTACATAATCTATTTTTGTAATTGCGTTTTAGAAATAATGGGCGTTACGTTCAAAATTAAAGCATGACAAGGTGAATAAAGACCAATGCCAGGTGTTTGTTAGTCATAACGATGACTAAATTTCGTCAAGGTTAAAAATTGAAAAAAATTCCAGACAGTGTGAGGTGATGAATAATCTAACCCCCGTTCCAATGGTTCCTCCTCATGGATTGGAAATTTTGGTGGTCGCTAAAACAAAAACAAAATCAGTGAAATGAATCCTCTCTTGACCTTGAATTCTCGGATGAAAATAACAACATCATCAGACCTAATCCCAACAAGAATGAGTAGTAGAAGGGGTGAGTAACGGCATTGCGAAGTCATCGACCTCCATAAAAAGGTGTTTTCGGGTTCAGTAGAGGAAGTTGAACAAAATGATCCAGAATATCAGATTGGGTGACATTTTGCAAAGGAGGCTACAGTCATGTGGCAAATGAACCTTGAAGGAAAATGTAATAAAGCACTTACCAAATGGGAAGAAATAACTAGACAGTAAAATAGGGAAACGAGCCGTCATCTCTGATATGATCACTGCTTCTAGAACCCGTCGGTCAATTGTACGGTTAGATACAATAGCCCTGCCCGATCTCAGATAGGAGATCGTGATCAAGTGAACATAAGAGTAAATACCAAAGCAACTAGACGACAAAGGAGATCGAGGAATTTTATTGAAAATCACGAGACAGAGATATACTACCCATTTCCTAATCACAAACTCAGCTTCCAGTTGGATATCAGTACTACCACGGAATGTTTAAAATGGGTAGGATTCAGGAGTAAGGAGTGCAAAACTGTTTGACGCAAAAAAATGAGAGTGAAAATCCCATATAGTCACCCGCTATTATGAAGGATCAACCCAATGAGAGAAGGACTAGATTAGTTAGATGTTACGTATTCCGAGTAAACACATAGGTTTAAAAAATTGGACAAACGGATTGAGACTAATGAAAACCATGTAGAGAGATGTTCAGATATAATCTCCCTCAGGAAATATGATTGGAAAATTTCAATCAGTCCAGAAAACCGTTGAATATTCTATAATTAAATATTGAAACTAGAACATTTAAATTTTTAAATAAAACAGCTTTATTTTGTCATAAATATTTATAAGTTGTTAAAATCATTTTCAAATAGCTTAGACCTATTTAGTCTATTTCTTTCCCGGAATTGGATAGGTTATTTTAGCCGCTTCTAGTGGAACTAGTAAAGCAATAGCAATTAAAATAATTGGAAGCAATTTCATGTTAACTTCAGACTAAAATATTTGTCTTAATTAATAAAATATTTAAAAATACTAACAGTGGAATTTTTTTTTTTTTTATATTTTCATTCTATATAAATAAAAATTTTTGCAAATATTCAATGATAGGATATGTGCTGTAAAAATATTAATTTACTGGTTAATTAGTTTTTTAAATTGTAAAAATATTTGCAATTAGATATGAAAGACACAAAATCTATTATGCAACACACTGTTGACAATCCCTCTATCTATAATGATTGATTTTTAGTAGCAATCATGGAGATATTCACTGTTTTCTCAACTTAATGATATACAGCCGATCTTTGATATAAAAATCTATTTTTGATTAAAAATCTAAAATGATCAAACATTTTCAGGTTATCTTCATCTTACATAAAGTGGTATAGACTTCTACTTTGTTCAGTTTTAGCTCAGTTTTTGTCCTAGTTCAGTTCTAGTTCTAGTTCAGTTTTAGTTCAGTTCTAGTTCAGTTCTAGTTCAGTTCTAGTTCAGTTCTAGTTCAGTTCTAGTTCAGTTCTAGTTCAGTTCTAGTTCAGTTCTAGTTCAGTTCTAGTTCAGTTCTAGTTCAGTTCTAGTTCAGTTCTAGTTCAGTTCTAGTTCAGTTCTAGTTCAGTTCTAGTTCAGTTCTAGTTCAGTTCTAGTTCAGTTCTAGTTCAGTTCTAGTTCAGTTCTAGTTCAGTTCTAGTTCAGTTCTAGTTCAGTTCTAGTTCAGTTCTAGTTCAGTTTAAGTGTAGATCATTAATAAAATGCTTAAATACATCGAAATTAAGTTAAATTTAAGATGTTCTTATTACCCGAAACAATTCTTCTCGCCAAGTAGTATATAAATAATAATAACTTCATTAAAATTGTATGCATTTCAGTTATAAAATATTTAATTTATTTCTGTATATTTTTTTTTTTCAATTTACAATTTTCGAAAATCTTGTCTCCAACTTATTTGCCAATTCCAAATCGATAATGATAAACACTACTTTCTATCGCTGGTGTACGATCGGTATATGCCAATAGAAATAGCTGCAGGGCTCCCATTGCAAAATATAGGATTTTCATATTTACTTTCACTTTATTTTTTAAAGATGGTTTTTAACTCAATGTGGGAAAATTTTAAAGATAATTTCAATTTAAATCGGGAAACTGGGAAAAATTACCGCAAACAAACAATTAGTTAATTAGATTATTAACAGTTTAATTACAAATTAAGCACTAATATGTCGAACTAACTAACTAACTAACTAATAACTAAAACTAACTAACTAACTAACTAACTAACTACTAACTAACTAACTAACTAACTAACTAACTAACTAACTAACTAACTAACTAACTAACTAACTAACTAACTACTAACTAACTAACTAACTAACTAACTAACTAACTAACTAACTAACTAACTAACTAACTAACTAACTACTAACTAACTAACTAACTAACTAACTACTAACTAACTTAACTAACTAACTAACTAACTAACTAACTAACTAACTAACTAACTACTAACTAACTAACTAACTAACTAACTACTAACTAACTAACTAACTACTAACTACTAACTAACTAACTAACTAACTAACTACTAACTAACTAACTAACTAACTAACTAACTAACTACTACTAACTAACTAACTAACTAACTAACTAACTAACTACTAACTAACTAACTAACTAACTAACTAACTAACTAACTACTAACTAACTAACTAACTAACTAACTAACTACTAACTAACTAACTAACTAACTAACTAACTAACTAACTAACTAACTAACTAACTAACTAACTAACTAACTAACTAACTAACTACTAACTAACTAACTAACTAACTAACTAACTAACTAACTAACTAACTAACTAACTAACTAACTAACTACTAACTAACTAACTAACTAACTACTAACTAACTAAACTAACTAACTAACTAACTAACTAACTAACTAACTAACTAACTAACTAACTAACTAACTAACTACTACTAACTAACTAACTACTAACTAACTAACTAACTAACTACTAACTAACTACTAACTAACTAACTAACTAACTAACTAACTAACTAACTAACTAACTACCTAACACTAACTAACTAACTAACTAACTAACTACTAACTAAACTAACTAACTAACTAACTAACTAACTAACTAACTAACTAACTAACTAACTAACTAACTAACTAACTAACTAACTAACTACTAACTAACTAACTAACTAACTAACTAACTACTAACTAACTAACTAACTAACTAACTAACTAACTAACTAACTAACTACTAACTAACTAACTAACTAACTAACTAACTAACTAACTAACTACTAACTAACTAACTAACTACTAACTAACTAACTAACTAACTACTAACTAACTAACTAACTAACTAACTAACTAACTAACTAACAACTAACTAACTAACTAACTAACTAACTAAATACTAACTAACTAACTAACTAACTAACTAACTAACTAACTAACAACTAACTAACTAACTAACTAACTAACTAACTAACTAACTAACTAACTAACTAACTAAACTAACTAACTAACTAACTAACTAACTAACTAACTAACTAACTAACTAACTACTAACTAACTACTAACTAACTAACTAACTAACTAACTCACTAACTAACTAACTAACTAACTAACTAACTAACTAACTAACTAACTAACTAACTACTAACTAACTAACTAACTAACTAACTAACTAACTAAAACTACTAACTAACTAACTACTAACTACTAACTAACTAACTAACTAACTAACTAACTAACTAACTAACTAACTAACTAACTAACTACTAACTAACTAACTAACTAACTAACTAACTAACTAACTACCTAACTAACTAACTAACTAACTAACTAACTACTAACTAACTAACTAACTAACTAACTAACTAACTAACTAACTAACTAACTAACTAACTAACTAACTACTACTAACTAAAACTACTAACTAACTACTAACTAACTAACTAACTAACTACTAACTAACTAACTAACTAACTAACTAACTAACTACTAACTAACTACCTAACTAACTAACTAACTAACTAACTAACTAACTAACTAACTAACTACTAACACTACTAACTAACTAACTAACTAACTAACTACTACTAACTAACTAACTAACTAACTAACTAACTACCTAACTAACTAACTACTAACTAACTAACTAACTAACTAACTAACTAACTACTACTAACTAACTAACTACTAACTAACTAACTCCTAACTAACTAACTAACTAACTAACTAACTAACTAACTAACTAACTACTAACTAACTAACTAACTAACTAACTAACTAACTAACTAACTACTACAACTAACTAACTAACTACTACTAACTAACTAACTACTAACTAACTAACTACTACTAACTACTAACTAACTAACTAACTACCTACTAACTAACTAAAAACTAACTAAACTAACTAACTAACTAACTAACTAACTAACTAACTATAACTACTAACTAACTAACTAACTAACTAACTAACTAACTTACTTACTAAAAAGGTGCCATGCATCCTAGTCCACCAATTTGTTGTTCTAAATATTCATATAAATACAAATGTGGCTCGGAAATAATTTGAGGACTTTAGCTGTTATATTTTCTCAGATATAATAATATAAGATTTTACTTATATGGGAGATGCCACGCCAATTAAAGTTAATCCGCCCGATTTTGTCAATATGTGTTCATGTATATGTCATAAAAAATTTAAGGACTCCAAGCAGTTGCAGTTTCTGAGATATTCGAGTTTTAATTCTTATTTGTATGTGGGCGTGGCAACTCATCCACTTTAAATTCCAAACAAATGGTAGCCTATAGTTCATTCCAGATATATTGGAAGAAACTGTGAAAACTTCTAGAAAATTGGTTCAGCCGTTTAGGCCGTCTATAAAGTCCAAACACACATACTACATCTACTGCCATTCCATGCTAGTTAGGCTATAAGATGAAAGATCAGTTAATATCGCGATTCTGACTGATTAAAACAAAAATTTAATCGAAATCAAGTTAATTTATTATTCGATTTCTCTTTTTCCTTAAAATTCATTCCTCCAAATTATATTATTTTCATTGAATTAATCACCACAATTGTGTTGCAACTTAGTTATAATTTTATTTTTTTATTTGTTAATTTTTTTATAATTTACAATGAAATTTTTTCCAACATCCTGTAGACCAGCACCGACTTATTTGCCAAGTCCAAAATTATAACGATACATTTTAATTTCTATCGTTGTCGTTTCGTCTTCATCATCTGCATTTGCCAACAGAAATAGTTGCAGAGCTACCATAGCAAAATATAAAATTTTCATATTTATTTTTAATTTTTTTTTCTAATAAAAGAAGCTTACTACTCAATGTAGAAAAGTGAGCAGCTGCTATATATACTTATTAAGCATGTTACATTTACCAGCAATAAAGTTTGATGAAATATCCATTTAAATCGGGAAAACTGTTAAATATTACCATAAATAATCATTTTGTTAACGTATTTAATAATTTTGAATTGAATATGTTGCAAGTAATGATTAGATATCGTTAGCATTTGAATATTTTTTTATTATGAACATTGTAATCACATATTATTTGATAAAATAAGGAGCAATGTCATATCGGCCTATAGTAGACTAATCATAATATAGATATAGACTATAATTGTCAAGTCATAGTTTTAGTCTATAGTCTAGTCTATAGTCTAGTCTATAGTCTAGTCATTAGTCTAGTCTATAGTCCAGTCTAGTCTAGTCCATAGTCTAGTCTATAGTCTAGTCCATAGTCTAGTCTATAGTCTAGTCTATAGTTAGTCTATAGTCTAGTCTATAGTCTAGTCTATAGTCTAGTCTATAGAATAGTCTATAGAATAGTCTATAGTCTAGTCTATAGTCTAGTCTAGTAGTCTAGAGTCTCGTCTATAGTCTAGTCTATAGTCTAGTATAGTCTAGTCTATAGTCTAGTCTATAGTCTAGTCTATAGTCTAGTCTATAGTCTAGTCTATAGTCTAGTCTATAGTCTAGTCAATAGTCTAGTCTATAGTCTAGTCTAGTCTAGTCTATAGTCTAGTCTATAGTCTAGTCTAGCTAGTCTAGTATAGTCTATAGTCTAGTCTATAGTCTAGTCTGTAGTCTAGTCCATAGTCTAGTCTATAGTCTAGTCTATAGTCTAGTCTATAGTCTAGTCTATAGTCTGTCTATAGTCTAGTCGATAGTCTAGTCTATAGTCTAGTCTATAGTCTAGTCTATAGTCTAGTCTATAGTCTAGTATATAGTCTAGTCTATAGTCTAGTCTATAGTCTAGTCTATAGTCTAGTCTATAGTCTAGTCTATAGTCTAGTCTATAGTCTAGTCTATAGTCTAGTCTATAGTTATAGTCTAGTCTATAGTCTAGTCTATAGTCTAGTCTATAGTCTAGTCTATAGTCTAGTCTATAGTCTAGTTTATAGTCTAGTCTATAGTCTAGTCTATAGTCTAGTCTATAGTCTAGTCTATAGTCTAGTCTATAGTCTAGTCTATAGTCTAGTCTATAGTCTAGTCTATAGTCTAGTCTATAGTCTAGTCTATAGTCTAGTCTATAGTCTAGTCTATAGTCTAGTCTATAGTCTAGTCATTAGTCTAGTCATTAGTCTAGTCTACAGTCTAGTCTATAGTCTAGTCTATAGTCTAGTCTATAGTCTAGTCTATAGTCTAGTCTATAGTCTAGTCTATAGTCTAGTCTATAGTCTAGTCTATAGTCTAGTCTATAGTCTAGTCTATAGTCTAGTCTAGTCGTCTAGTCTAGTCTAGTCTAGTCTAGTATAGTCTAGTCTAGTCTAGTCTAGTCTAGTCTAGTCTAGTTATAGTCTAGTCTAGTCTAGTCTAGTCTAGTCTAGTCTAGTCTATAGTCTAGTCTAGTCTAGTCTAGTCTAGTCTAGTCTAGTCTAGTCTAGTCTAGTCTAGTCTTAGTCATTAGTCTAGTCTATAGTCTAGTCTATAGTCTAGTCTATAGTCTAGTCTATAGTCTAGTCTATAGTCTAGTCTATAGTCTAGTCTAGTCTAGTCTGTCTAGTCTAGTCTAGTCTAGTCTAGTAGTCTAGTCTAGTCTAGTCTAGTCTAGTCTAGTCTAGTCTAGTCTAGTCTAGTCTAGTCTAGTCTTCTAGTCTAGTCTAGTAGTCTAGTCTAGTCTAGTCTAGTCTAGTCTAGTCTAGTCTAGTCTAGTCTAGTCTAGTCTAGTCTAGTCTAGTCAGTATAGTCTAGTCTAGTCGTAGTCTAGTCTATTCTAGTCTAGTCTAGTCTATAGTCTAGTCTAGTCTAGTATAGTCTAGTCTAGTCGTCTAGTCTAGTCTAGTATAGTCTAGTCTAGTCTAGTCTAGTCTAGTCTAGTCTAGTCTAGTCTAGTCTAGTCTAGTCTAGTCTAGTACTATAGTCTAGTCTAGTCTAGTCTATAGTCTAGTCTAGTCTATGTCTAGTCTATAGTCTAGTCTATAGTCTAGTCTATAGTCTAGTCTGTAGTCTAGTCTATAGTCTAGTCTATAGTCTAGTCTATAGTCTAGTCTATAGTCTAGTCTATAGTCTAGTCTATAGTCCAGTCTATAGTCTAGTCTAGTCTATAGTCTAGTCTACAGTCTAGTCTATAGTCTAGTCTAGTCAATAGTCTAGTCTAGTCTATAGTCTTTATAGTCTAGTCTATAGTCTAGTCTATAGTCTAGTCTATAGTCTTGTCTATAGTCTAGTCTATAGTCTAGTCTATAGTCTAGTCTATAGTCTAGTCTATAGTCTAGTCTATAGTCTAGTCTATAGTCTAGTCTATAGTCTAGTCTATAGTCTAGTTTATAGTCTAGTCTATAGTCCAGTCTATAGTGTAGTCTATAGTGTAGTCTATAGTCTAGTCTATAGTCTAGTCTATATCTAGTCTATAGTCTAGTCTATAGTCTAGTCTATAGTCTAGTCTATAGTCTAGTCTATAGTCTAGTCTATAGTCTAGTCTATAGTCTAGTCTATAGTCTAGTCTATAGTCTAGTCTATAGTCTAGTCTATAGTCTAGTCTATAGTCTAGTCTATAGTCTAGTCTATAGTCTAGTCTATAGTCTAGTCTATAGTCTAGTCTATAGTTAGTCTATAGTCTAGTCTATAGTCTAGTCTATAGTCTAGTCTATAGTCTAGTCTATAGTCTAGTCTATAGTCTAGTCTATAGTCTAGTCTATAGTCTAGTCTATAGTCTAGTCTATAGTCTAGTCTATAGTCTAGTCTATAGTCTAGTCTATAGTCTAGTCTATAGTTAGTCTATAGTCTAGTCTATATCTAGTCTATAGTCTAGTCTATAGTCTAGTCTATAGTCTAGTCTATAGTCTAGTCTATAGTCTAGTCTATAGTCTAGTCTATAGTCTAGTCTATAGTCTAGTCTATAGTCTAGTCTATAGTCTAGTCTATAGTCTAGTCTATAGTCTAGTCTATAGTCTAGTCTATAGTCTAGTCTATAGTCTAGTCTATAGTCTAGTCTATAGTCTAGTCTATAGTCTAGTCTATAGTCTAGTCCATAGTCTAGTCTATAGTCTAGTCTATAGTCTAGTCTATAGTCTAGTCTATAGTCTAGTCTATAGTCTAGTCTATAGTCTAGTCTATAGTCTAGTCTATAGCCTAGTCTATAGTCTAGTCTATAGTCTAGTCTATAGTCTAGTATAGTCTAGTCTTAGTCTAGTCTATAGTCTAGTCTATAGTCTAGTCTATAGTCTAGTCTATAGTCTAGTCTATAGTCTAGTCTATAGTCTAGTCTATAGTCTAGTCTATAGTCTAGTCTATAGTCTAGTCTATAGTCTAGTCTATACTAGTCTATAGTCTAGTCTATAGTCTAGTCTATAGTCTAGTCTATAGTCTAGTCTATAGTCTAGTCTATAGTCTAGTCTATAGTCTAGTCTATAGTCTAGTCTATAGTCTAGTCTATAGTCTAGTCTATAGTCTAGTCTGTAGTCTAGTCTATAGTCTAGTCTATAGTCTAGTCTATAGTCTAGTCAATAGTCTAGTCTATAGTCTAGTCTATAGTCTAGTCTATAGTCTAGTCTATAGTATAGTCTATAGTCTAGTCTCTAGTAGTCTATAGTCTAGTCTATAGTCTAGTCTATAGTCTAGTCTAGTCTAGTTTATAGTCTAGTCTATAGTCTAGTCTATAGTCTAGTCTATAGTCTAGTCTATAGTCTAGTCTATAGTCTAGTCTATAGTCTAGTCTATAGTCTAGTCTATAGTCTAGTCTATAGTCTAGTCTATAGTCTAGTCTATAGTCTAGTCTATAGTCTAGTCTATAGTCTAGTCTATAGTCTAGTCTATAGTCTAGTCTATAGTCTAGTCTATAGTCTAGTCTATAGTCTAGTCTGTAGTCTAGTCTATAGTCTAGTCTATAGTCTAGCCTATAGTCTAGTCTATAGTCTAGTCTATAGTCTAGTCTATAGTCTAGTCTATATCTAGTCTATAGTCTAGTCTATAGTCTAGTCTATAGTCTAGTCTATAGTCTAGTCTATAGTCTAGTCTATAGTCTAGTCTATAGTCTAGTCTATAGTCTAGTCTATAGTCTAGTCTATAGTCTAGTCTATAGTCTAGTCTATAGTCTAGTCTATATCTAGTCTATGTCTAGTCTATAGTCTAGTCTATAGTCTAGTCTATAGTCTAGTCTATAGTCTAGTCTATAGTCTAGTCTATAGTCTAGTCTATAGTCTAGTCTATAGTCTATCTATAGTCTAGTCTATAGTCTAGTCCATAGTCTAGTCTATAGTCTAGTCTATAGTCTAGTCTATAGTCTAGTCTATAGTCTAGTCTATAGTCTAGTCTATAGTCTAGTCTATCTAGTCTATAGTCTAGTCTATAGTCTAGTCTATAGTCTAGTATATAGTCTAGTCTGTAGTCTAGTCTATAGTCTAGTCTATAGTCTAGTCTATAGTCTAGTCTATAGTCTAGTCTGTAGTCTAGTCTATAGTCTAGTCTATAGTCTAGTCTATAGTCTAGTCTATAGTCTAGTCTATAGTCTAGTCTATAGTCTAGTCTATAGTCTAGTCTATAGTCTAGTCTATAGTCTAGTCTATAGTCTAGTCTATAGTCTAGTCTAGTCTAGTCTGTAGTCTAGTCTATAGTCTAGTCTATAGTCTAGTCTATAGTCTAGTCTATAGTCTAGTCTATAGTCTAGTCATAGTCTAGTCTATAGTCTAGTCTATAGTCTAGTCTAGTCTAGTCTATAGTATAGTCTATAGTCTAGTCTCTAGTAGTCTATAGTCTAGTCTATAGTCTAGTCTATAGTCTAGTCTAGTCTAGTTTATAGTCTAGTCTATAGTCTAGTCTATAGTCTAGTCTATAGTCTAGTCTATAGTCTAGTCTATAGTCTAGTCTATCTCGTCTATAGTCTAGTCTATAGTCTAGTCTATAGTCTAGTCTATAGTCTAGTCTATAGTCTAGTCTATAGTCTAGTCTATCGTCTAGTCTATAGTCTAGTTAGGTCTAGTCATAGTCTAGTCATAGTCTAGTCATAGTCTAGTCATAGTCTAGTCATAGTCTAGTCATAGTCTAGTCATAGTCTAGTCATAGTCTAGTCATAGTCTAGTCATAGTCTAGTCATAGTCTAGTCATAGTCAAGTCATAGTCTAGTCATAGTCTAGTCATAGTCTAGTCATAGTCTAGTCATAGTCTAGTCATAGTCTAGTCATAGTCTAGTCATAGTCTAGTCATAGTCTAGTCATAGTCTAGTCATAGTCTAGTCTAGTCCTAGTCTAGTCATAGTCATAGTCTAGTCATAGTCTAGTCATAGTCTAGTCATAGTCTAGTCATAGTCTCTAGTCATAGTCTAGTCATAGTCTAGTCATAGTCTAGTCATAGTCTAGTCATAGTCTAGTCATAGTCTAGTCATAGTCTAGTCATAGTCTAGTCATAGTCTAGTCATAGTCTAGTCATAGTCTAGTCATAGTCTAGTCATAGTCTAGTCATAGTCTAGCATAGTCTAGTCAGTCTAGTCATAGTCTAGTCATAGTCTAGTCATAGTCTAGTCATAGTCTAATCTACTCATAGTCGAATATATTCATATACTGGTCATGGTCTAGTCTAGTCGTTGTCGATCGGTTCACGATTTCACCTGGCCCTCTCGGAATACTGTTTATACAGCCATGACTTGCTTAAAAGTATAGTGATGAAATTCAATATAAGCAAGTTTTATAAGTACCCAAATCTCAACACAAAATTGGATGGAGATCGGTTCATAATATACCTTATCCCCCCATATAACAACTCCCTCAGAAAATGATTTTAACGCCCATAGCTGGCTTAAAAATGCCACCATTTTGTTGAAAATTGACACAAATACGTCATATATTAATTTCTGTAATAAAATTTTATGACGATCGGTCCATAATTGTCCCTATCGCTTATATAAGGTCCCCATCAGAAAATAACTTTAACGCTTATATCTGTTTTCAAAATTTCAATATAGCAATGAAGTACATATGTATGTATGTATAACAGGATCAAGTATTACATGAACCGAAATCTTTCTATCAAATGTTATGACGACCGGTCCATAATTGATACTCCATTTAAGGTGTCCTTGAGAAAATGACTTTAAAGCCTATTGCTGACTTAATAATACCAATATAGAAATGAAATTCCACAAAAACAAATTTTTTATAAACAGAAATCTGGGACTCTTTTTTAAATGATTGTGCCTATTGTAGGCAACATACATATAATTTTTTTTTTTTTATTATTTTTAATTTTGTTCTTTTATAAATTTACAATGAACATTTTTTCTAACAACTTATAGACCAGCTCCAACTTATTTGCCAAGTCCAAAATCATACTTTCTAATTTCTATAGTTGTCGTTCCACCATCGGCATTTGCCAATAGAAAGAGCTGCAGGGCTGCCATTGCAAAATATAAGATTTTCATATTTGTTTTTACGTTATTCTATAAAACGAAGCTTACTACTCAATTTAGGAAAGTGGGGCGGCTGCTATATATATGTACATAGAAATTTTACATTATAGCTTTAAAGTTTGATGAAAATTCAATTTAAATCGGTAAACATTTTTTAAAATTACCACAAATAATCAATTAGTTAATGAATTTTATTCATTTGGAATTGAAAATGTTCGAACAAATCGTTATTTGACCATGAGGGAGGGAGAATCATTATCGTATTATACTTACATATGTAAATACAAGCATTAAGGTTAAGTGATTTTTAACCTCGAATTGTGAGCAGTTATGGACCGGCTTGAAAAAATGTTACAGTATAATATCTTCCTGAATGCCTAGAAGGAACTTTAGGTTACTTTTTACTTCAGAATTTTAATTGGTTGAGCTTCTTCGAAACTAGCAGTAGTGGACGTAGCACCTTCCACGCCTACTATTGATAGTCAATACAAAAATGTTCATATTTAGAAAACTACAACAGTTAGAGTTGCTTCATTTTGTACCAGTAATCTTTGATGCAATATGAATATTTTAAAATAAAAGGGGCGGAACTGAAAAAGTAGGCGGGGTACCAACTTCCATATAAATTAAATACTATAATCAGTTTAACAGGGAAACTACAACAGCTAAAGTCCTAAAATGTTGTATGAATAACTTCAGAATAAATTTAAATATTTGGAATAAAATAATGGGCGTGGCAACTCCCATATGAAGTAAATAATATAATTTGCATATCTGGAGAATTATAACTGTTACAGTCTTCAAAGTTTGTACAAGTAATTTGAGTTGCAATATGAAAATTTAAAATAAAAGGGGCGAAAATGCAATAGTGGGCGGGGTACCTCCCATATAGCTAAAGTAAATACTAGAATCTTTTTTTATCAAGGAAATTACAACAGCTGTCCTCAAATCATGTAAAAGTAACTTTAATTTCAATATGAATATTTTGGGAAAAATTAATGGACCAGCGTGGCAACTCTCATATGATATTGATAAAAACTTCTAAGTATATCTGGGGAACAACATATAACATCCTTGGATCTTTAATTTTTATAGTGTCTTCCTGTATGTCTGCAAGCAACTATAGACTTATTTTTACTTCAAAATTACAAGTTTCTGAGGTGCCACGCCCACAAAAGAAATAAGTAAGAAACTGTAACAGATAGAGTCCTCAAATTTTTCACAGATTCAACATTCACACGAAAACACGGGGTTAAACGGGATGGCCTAACTATAGATATAAATTCATATATATGAGCAAATATAAGAGCCAATTTTTTCGGATCTACTACAGTATCAACATTAATATTTATGTTAAAAAGTGGGCAGACTTTCACTAGGTTGGCTTGAAACCTAACATATGAATTAAATGAATAATATGCTCGACAAATTTCGTTCATTGCAATTGCTTAGTTTTTACGCAGACGCACAGAGGGACGAATATAACTAAATCGACTCAGAATTTTCTAAGGAGGAATTTGCTGAAAAAATTAATATTTGAATTAACAATTGCCCTTATAAAGAAGAAAACCCCAAAAAATGCTTTTATTAATTTTAATTCAATTTTATTTAACACAAAATTGTTAACAATTTACAATCGATATACTGTAAACATCATTGTATCATCTGGCGCGTTATTGTCCTGATCTCAATTTACCATTACTCTCCGCTTTTGTAACCTCTTTGTCATCGGCATTTGCCAAAAGAATTAACTGCATGATGACAAACACAAAATACGAAAGTTTCATTTTTAATTATTCCGTCCTTTAAACAAAGTATTACTGATGCTATTTAGAAAATATTTTGCTTTTTATATAAAACTTATATTAATGATTTTAAAGAAAATTAAAATTTTTTTCTAGAAATTTTTAAAAATGCAGAAATAATTGGTTTCAGCTCGCCTATTAACTATGTTGATTGAAAACGTTACAGCCGAAAACAAAATTAGTTTCAGTGCTAAAAGTACATAGCAACCTTGAACTATAGTTTTTAATTAAAGAATCGATAAAAATAATGAAAAAGTGAGGACCTCACCATGACTTAAATACCACTAAGATAATAGACTATGACTAGGCTAGACTATGACTAGGCTAGACTATGACTAGACTATGACTAGACTATGACTAGACTATGACTAGACTATGACTAGACTATGACTAGACTATGACCTAGACTATGACTAGACTATGACTAGACTATGACTAGACTATGACTAGACTATGACTAGACTATGACTAGACTATGACTAGACTATGACTAGACTATGACTAGACTATGACTAGACTATGACTAGACCTATGACTAGACTATGACTAGACTATGACTAGACTATGACTAGACTATGACTAGACTAATGACTAGACTATGACTAGACTATGACTAGACTATGACTAGACTATGACTAGACTCTGACTAGACTATGCTAGACTATGACTAGACTATGACTAGACTATGACTAGACTATGACTAGACTATGACTAGACTATGACTAGACTATGACTAGACTATGACTAGACTATGACTAGACTATGGACTAGACTATGACTAGACTATGACTAGACTATGACTAGACTATGACTAGACTATGACTAGACTATAGACTATGACTAGACTATGACTAGACTATGACTAGACTATGACTAGACTATGACTAGACTATGACTAGACTATGACTAGACTATGACTAGACTATGACTAGACTATGACTAGACTATGACTAGACTATGACTAGACTATAGACTAGACTATAGACTAGACTATAGACTAGACTATAGACTAGACTATAGACTAGACTATAGACTAGACTATAGACTAGACTATAGACTAGACTATAGACTAGACTATAGACTAGACTATAGACTAGACTATAGACTAGACTATAGACTAGACTATCTAGACTATAGACTAGACTATAGACTAGACTATAGACTAGACTATAGACTAGACTATAGACTAGACTATAGACTAGACTATAGACTAGACTATAGACTAGACTAGATAGACTAGACTAGAATAGACTAGACTAGACTAGACTATAGACTAGACTATAGACTAGACTATAGACTAGACTATAGACTAGACTATAGACTAGACTATAGACTAGACTATAGACTAGACTATAGACTAGACTATAGACTAGACTATAGACTAGACTATAGACTAGACTATAGACTAGACTATAGACTAGACTATAGACTAGACTATAGACTAGACTATAGACTAGACTATAGACTAGACTATAGACTAGACTATAGACTAGACTATAGACTAGACTATAGACTAGACTATAGACTAGACTATAGACTAGACTATAGACTAGACTATAGACTAGACTATAGACTAGACTATAGACTAGACTATAGACTAGACTATAGACTAGACTATAGACTAGACTATAGACTAGACTATAGACTAGACTATAGACTAGACTATAGACTAAGACTATAGACTAGACTAATAGACTAGACTATAGACTAGACTATAGACTAGACTATAGACTAGACTATAGACTAGACTATAGACTAAACTATAGACTAGACTATAGACTAGACTATAGACTAGACTATAGACTAGACTATAGACTATAGACTAGACTATAGACTAGACTATAGACTAAACTATAGACTAGACTATAGACTAGACTATAGACTAGACTATAGACTAGACTATAGACTAGACTATAGACTAGTCTATAGACTAGACTATAGACTAGACTATAGACTAGACTATAGACTAGACTATAGACTAGACTATAGACTAGACTATAGACTAGACTATAGACTAGACTATAGACTAGACTATAGACTAGACTATAGACTAGACTATAGACTAGACTATAGACTAGACTATAGACTAGACTATAGACTAGACTATAGACTAGACTATAGACTAGACTATAGACTAGACTATACTATTACTAAAATATAACACATACATACTTCTTTTTAAAATAACAACATACAACTAGTATTATATATTGTTAATGGTTCGGATATTACATTTGCAGTTCACACCACAAAATACATATTTGTAACAATGTCACAGTATGACAATTTTATTTGCTATGTATGTACTTTCTACATGCTGCTACTAGTATTTACTTGTAGGAGTAAAGTGCAAAAAAATATGATATTCTTCTGGGTGTATGTAGTTTTTTTTTTTCATAAAATTCATGTTGTTGCTGTCATGTCAGGTTGTTATGAAAATGACAACTTTTACAATAGTCAGCTCAACTCATATAAAAGATAGTAAAGTTAACAACAATGACAATAGATAGCAGTAGTATATGAACATTTTACAAAAAAAAAAAAAATGACAACAAAATGTTGATGTTGTAATGTGTGTGTATGTGTTTGTGTTGTGACAAGACTTGAACAATGTTGCCTTATTATGTATTTTGAGTGACATAAGCTGTCAATATTTTATTTATGATATCAAACTACTACAGTTACAGCAATCACTTTACACATACAAAAACATCATCACTTACTTGCTAAACCAATCTATTTAACTATGGTTATAAGTAATAATAGATTAAGTCAAAATAATACTTTCAAGAAATTTGTTCGAGAGATTTTAACAATATCTTTTTAAAAAGCATTGCAAAATCAAAATATCAATTTGTTATTAAAACGACTTAGTCGGAAATCGTGCATGACCTCAGATAAGAATGTACAATAACATTTCTTCCATATTGTTTATTTTGCTTTATATAAATTTGTAAAAGTGTTCGTAAAAGCTAGTATATGTATATCAAATGTCATATTTATGTAGTTAGTTGTTGTAAGTGGTACAAACATATTTGTATTTAGATTTTCTTCTATAGGTTTTGTTTGCATCTGTTCAAAAATGGAGAAGAAAAAAAAAAACTATTATTGTACATTATTGTTGAGATGTCATTTCTAGCTTGAACATTTCATGTATATTTCACTCAACTGTCACAAGAGTTAGAAATGTATGAATGTGTGTGTGTGTGTTTTGTTTGCAAAAGCTATCAATTGTTTTAAAAAATTATGATAGCAAGCATTGTCATTGTGAATTTTCAATATGTATGAGGAAACAGTTTTTGACATAAACTTGTAAGAAAGTCAGAGTTGGACAAGTGGGGTTTACATCGTATACAAAGTATAAAAGATTATATGTAAATACTTGGTTTGTTAGGATTTTAACATGTTCAAGACTAATATATAACAAGTAAGAGTGTTATATTCGGCCATGCCGAATCTTATATACCCACCATCAAATCATCCTTATAAATAAACTTTGATATTATCGATCTATGTTGAATCATATGTCGACATTATTATGAACATCAGGGAAATATTTGGTAGAGGGAATTTAATAAGGGCTTAAGCATGGACCGTGCTCTTCCGAATTAAAAATATTAATTTTGTTTGATCTAATATTTATAACCATAAACTGTTTTTTTATAAGAGTGGTTATATGGATGGTAGAGTCAATTATGGACCTATCCTTGTCGGTTTATACAATAATTATTTGTAATGTAGCTGTACTTGTATCTTTAATTCAGTCATGAGGTTTAAAATAATTATCTGAAGGGAACCGAAAATGGGTGTTTGATTAGTTATCCTCATCAAATTCAGTTGAAAACTTCCAGTTCCTATAAAACTACCGTAATTTGGAAGAACTTTTGAGCCATACATGAGCGTTAAAGTGATTCTCTGGAGTGAATCGTTAAAGGCGCCCCTATACGCCCACCCCCGTGTAAGTCAATTATGGATCTATACTTCAAAAAATTTAAACGATTGTATCGCATTTTTGAGTCAGTAATGAGCGTTAAAGTCATTATCTGAAGGGGACCTTATAGGGGGGTAGGGTCAATTACAGACTGATCCTCATAAAATTTAGTGGGAGATTTTAGCTAATACGAAAATTGTTTATGTCGAAATTCATCGATGTACTCGCAGTTTTAAGCTAGTAATGAGCTTTAAAGTCATTTTCTGAAGGGACCTTTACAAGTGGGATAGGGTTAATTAAGGATCGATCCTAATAAAATTTGATAAAGAACTTTTGGCTTGGACAAAACTTGTTTATGTAGAATTTTACTGCTGTACTCACATTTTTGAGTCAGTAATAAGCCTTAAAGTCATTATATGGGGGGTAGGGTCAATTATGAACCGATCCTTGTAAAATTTTACGAAGAGATTTAAATTCTTATAAAACATGTTTGTGCCGAATTTACAAAGAGATTTAAGTTCTCATTAAACATGTTTGTGCCAAATTTCACTGCAATTGATGCTTTTCTTAGCCAGTTATGGGCGATAGTCATTTTCTGAAGGGGACTTTATATGGGGGGTAGGGTCAATAATGGGCCTATCCTTATAAAATTTTACAAAGAGATTTATGTTCCCATAAAACATGTTTGTGCCGAATTTCACTGCTATTGATGCTTCTCTTAGCCAGTTATGGGCGATAAAGTCATTATCTGAAGGGGACTTTATATTGGGGGTAGGATGAATTATAAACCGATCCTTATAAAATTCTACGAAGAGATTAAGGTTCCCATAAAACATGTTTGTGCCGAATTTCACAGCTATTGATGCTTCTCTTAGCCAGTTATGGGCGATAAAGTCATTTTCTGAGGGGGACTTTATATGGGGGGTAGGGTCAATTATGGGCCTATCCCTATAAAATTTTACAAAGAGATTTAGGTTCCCATAAAACATATTTGTGCCGAATTTCACCGCAATGACTTTATCGCCAGTTATGGGCGATAAAGTCATTTTCTAAAGGGGACTTTATATGGGGGGTAGGGTCAATTATGGACCGATTCTTATAAAATCTTACGAAGAGATTTATGTTCCCATAAAACATGTTTGTGCCAAATTTCACCGCTATTGATGATTTTCTTAGCCAGTTATGGACGATAAAGTCATTTTCTGAAGGGTACTTTATATGGGGGGTAGGGTCAATTATGGGCCTATCCCTATAAAATTTTACAAAGAGATTTATGTTCCCATAAAACATGTTTGTGCCGAATTTCACCGCTATTGATGCTTCTCTTATCCAGTTATAGGCGATAAAGTCGTTTTCTGAAGGGGACTTTATATCGGGGGTAGGGTCAATTATGGACCGATCCTTATAAAATTCTACGAAGAGATTTATGTTCCCATAAAACATGTTTGTGCCGAATTTCACCGCTATTGATGCTTCCCTTAGCAAGTTATGAGCGATAAAGTCATTTTCTGAAGGGGGCCTTATATGGGGGCTAGGCGAAATCGTGGACCGATATTGCCCGTTTTCAATACCAAACAAACTGCATCAACTAGAAGTATCTGTGCAAAATTTCAGCTCGCTAGCTACTTCCGTTTGGACTCTATCGTATTTTCAACAGACAGACAGACAGACAGACGGACAGACGGACAGACGGACAGACGGACAGACGGACGGACATGGCTAGATCGTCTTAGAATCTAATAAGGACCCAGAATATATATACTTTTATGGGTCTTAGACGAATATTTCAATGTGTTACAAACGGAATGACAAAAACAATATACCCCCCATCTTTTTTGATGGTGGGTATAAAAATGGACAAACAAATTGTGCCTCGAAATATGTACAAATGTGAAGAAATAGTCGCCTTATTGTCTCCAATGGGACCACCCTCTAACATTCTCTTTTTGTTCCACTATATTCGATTTCACAAGAATTAATTTACAATAATTGTCATGCTTCAATTCATAACTGAATTTAATTAGTAAATTAGCAAATTGAATCAATTAAGCCTTGGTTGTAAAGTGTGATACAGATACACGTTTCAAACATTAATAAATAATAAAGAATATTTATATGTACGTACGTAAATACATATAATGATTAGGGTTTTTATTGAAAGATTTGCAGGGAAAACTCCCCGGAAATTCTATCAGAATTTTAGTAAACGATAACCTACGTATTGTTAATAGACTAAAAAAGTTTAGACATAGTCTAGTCTATAGTCTAGCTATAGTCTAGTCTATAGTCTAGTCTATAGTCTAGTCTATAGTCTAGTCTATAGTCTAGTCTATATTCTAGTCTATAGTCTAGTCTATAGTCTAGTCTATAGTCTAGTCTATAGTCTAGTCTATAGTCTAGTCTATAGCCTAGTCTATAGTCTAGTCTATAGTCTAGTCTATAGTCTAGTCTATAGTCTAGTCTATAGTCTAGTCTATAGTCTAGTCTATAGTCTAGTCTATAGTCTAGTCTATAGTCTAGTCTATAGTCTAGTCTATAGTCTAGTCTATAGTCTAGTCTATAGTCTAGTCTATAGTCTAGTCTATAGTCTAGTCTATAGTCTAGTCTATAGTCTAGTCTATAGTCTAGTCTATAGTCTAGTCTATAGTCTAGTCTATAGTCTAGTCTATAGTCTAGTCTATAGTCTAGTCTATAGTCTAGTCTATAGTCTAGTCTATAGTCTAGTCTATAGTCTAGTCTATAGTCTAGTCTATAGTCTAGTCTATAGTCTAGTCTATAGTCTAGTCTATAGTCTAGTCTATAGTCTAGTCTATAGTCTAGTCTATAGTCTAGTCTATAGTCTAGTCTATAGTCTAGTCTATAGTCTAGTCTATAGTCTAGTCTATAGTCTAGTCTATAGTCTAGTCTATAGTCTAGTCTATAGTCTAGTCTATAGTCTAGTCTATAGTCTAGTCTATAGTCTAGTCTATAGTCTAGTCTATAGTCTAGTCTATAGTCTAGTCTATAGTCTAGTCTATAGTCTAGTCTATAGTCTAGTCTATAGTCTAGTCTATAGTCTAGTCTATAGTCTAGTCTATAGTCTATTCTATAGTCTAGTCTATAGTCTAGTCTATAGTCTAGTCTATAGTCTAGTCTATAGTCTAGTCTATAGTCTAGTCTATAGTCTAGTCTATAGTCTAGTCTATAGTCTAGTCTATAGTCTAGTCTATAGTCTAGTCTATAGTCTAGACTATAGTCTATAGTCTACTAGTCTATAGTCTAGTCTATAGTCTAGTCTATAGTCTAGTCTATAGTCTAGTCTATAGTCTAGACTATAGTCTAGTATATAGTCTAGTCTATAGTCTAGTCTATAGTCTAGTCTATAGTCTAGTCTATAGTCTAGTCTGTAGTCTAGTCTATAGTCTAGTCTATTGTCTAGTCTATTGTCTAGTCTATAGTCTAGTCTATAGTCTAGTCTATAGTCTAGTCATAGTCTAGTCATAGTCTAGTCATAGTCTAGTCATAGTCTAGTCATAGTCTAGTCATAGTCTAGTCATAGTCTAGTCATAGTCTAGTCATAGTCTAGTCATAGTCTAGTCATAGTCTAGTCATAGTCTAGTCATAGTCTAGTCATAGTCTAGTCATAGTCTAGTCAGTAGTCGAGTCATAGTCTAGTCATAGTCTAGTCATAGTCTAGTCATAGTCTAGTCATAGTCTAGTCATAGTCTAGTCATAGTCTAGTCATAGTCTAGTCATAGTCTAGTCATAGTCTAGTCATAGTCTAGTCATAGTCTAGTCATAGTCTAGTCATAGTCTAGTCATAGTCTAGTCATAGTCTAGTCATAGTCTAGTCATAGTCTAGTCATAGTCTAGTCATAGTCTAGTCATAGTCTAGTCATAGTCTAGTCATAGTCTAGTCATAGTCTAGTCATAGTCTAGTCATAGTCTAGTCATAGTCTAGTCATAGTCTAAGTCATAGTCTAGTCATAGTCTAGTCATAGTCTAGTCATAGTCTAGTCATAGTCTAGTCATAGTCTAGTCATAGTCTAGTCATAGTCTAGTCATAGTCTAGTCATAGTCTAGTTATAGTCTAGTCATAGTCTAGTCATAGTCTAGTCATAGTCTAGTCATAGTCTAGTCATAGTCTAGTCATAGTCTAGTCATAGTCTAGTCATAGTCTAGTCATAGTCTAGTCATAGTCTAGTCATAGTCTGGTCATAGTCTAGTCATAGTCTATTCATAGTCTAGTCGTAGTCTAGTCATAGTCTAATCATAGTCTAGTCATAGTCTAGTCATAGTCTAGTCATAGTCTAGTCATAGTCTTGTCATAGTCAAGTCATGGTCTTGTTATTATTCAGTTTTTGCAGAAAATTTTGTTTTGTTTTTCAGGCAAATCCTGAGTATAAAAAAGGTCTCGAAATTTAAAACCCCGCTCGTACTCTCGTCCATGTATAGATAAATATAGTTATGCATAATTTAACATTTTTTAATAACATAGTTCTACTTAAATAGTCAAAAAATGCAAATTGCACGAATATCATGTCACAGCACAGCATGTGATTTTGGGGCGTAACAGTTCCAACACTGTACACATATTGTAGTTGTAGTATGTTAAGCAAAATATTTCTAATGTCAAGCGTGCGATAAAGTTTAGCTTGAAAACAATTTCATCTCAGGGGCTTAAATACAGTTGACAGGAAAAGTTTGCATACACTTAAGGGATATTAAGATATTTTTTGCTACAAAAACTTGAACTTGTTGGCAGGGATTTTTAAAATATTCTATAGCAATTTTTATGTTTAGGGGTTTACTGGTTTAAAGTGTTTCATAACTTTTGTTATATACTGTACTTTTATATTCTAGTCACTGTTCATGTCATATTAAGTTTCAGTTAGTATTTTTATTTTTTTCTAAGTTGTTTTCTATCGCCTTCTACTTAACTTTATCTTAAGGCTGTATGCGTTATCTGTCTGTCTAATATTCTGTTATGTTGTTAAATGTCTCAGTTGTCGGGAATGTCTGTCTGTCTGCCAGCGTGTCTATTTAGGTATTAGTTTATATTTTTCTTTAAGACTTTTGCAAGTTTACAAAGTATTTGTAAATTTTGTTAAGTTATACTTAATAGTGTGTATTATGATATAAACTGACACTTTTTCAGTTAAGTTATAAGACTGTTTTGCTACAAGTATTACTTTTTGCAAAATATATTTATTAAAGATTTGTTGGCGATAAAAGTAAATTAAAACATTTTCAACACTTTTAAATAATTTAAATTATATGAAAACATGTCTAAACATGATTTTAAAAAACATGTTTTAAAGATAAGACCCCTTTTGCTGTAAATAAGAGGGTTTATTATTTATTTTCCTATAACCTTTTAAAATGCCATTAATATTTATTTATTCTGACAATCGTTTTTAAGTAATTATTATTTAACAAACTATAATTATTTTTCTAAGAAACTATATTTCAAACCATCAGCTGCATCCCTATGTTTGTTAAAATCTATAATATTTCCGACCATTTTAATAATATAGGGAAATACGTATTACTTTGCCTTAAATGTATATTTAAAAGAAGAAAGCAGAAAAAAAACTGTTTATAATTATACGCCATCAACATAGGTGGTAATATCGACAGCCATGAAAAGCAAAACTGTAATAATTACTTTACTACTACCAACCGCCACATATCAAGAATGACTATAGCAGCAGATATGAACAGCTACTGCATTCAAAGACAAGTCTTTAATCAACAAATATTATGAGGCCAAAAGGGTGAAGTAAGACTGTAATAAATAAACTTAAACCCCTTTGCAAGGCAACATATGTTTATAGTTTTATTATTTTTTAAAAGCAGCAAAAATAACTAACTAACATTCTATAAATGCAGCTTGTAAGATGTGTGTATGTGTAGTTGTTGTTGACGTATGTAAATAATAATATATGAGTCGATGTTTATAATGTTTATGAGCACGGTTTGATACTAATAAGAGACGTCAAGTATGACCAAGAAAAGGCTTATAGGAAATTTACAATGGAGCCTAACTAACTAACTTACTAAAACTAACTACTAACTAACTAACTAACTAATAACTAACTAACTAACTAACTAACTACTAACGAACAACTAACTAACTAACTAACTAACTAACTACTAATAACTAACTAACGAACTAACTAACTAACTACTAACTAAACTCTACTAACTAATAACTAACTAACTAACTAACTAACTAACTAACTAACTAACTAACTACTAACTAACTAACTAACTAACTAGCTAACTAACTAACTAACGAACTAACCTAAACTAACAACTAACTAACTAACTAACTAACCTAACTAACTAACTAACTAACACTAACTAACTAATACTAAACTAACTAACTAACTAAACTAACTACTAACTAACTAACTAACTACAACAACTAACTAACTAACTAACTAACTAACTAACTAACTAACTAACTAACTAAACTAACTAAAGCGAACTAACTAACTAACTAACTAACTAACTAACTAACTAACTAACTAACTAACTACCTAACTAACTAACTAACTAACTAACTAACTAACTAACTAACTAACTAACTAACTAACTAACTAACTACTAACTAACTAACTAACTAACTAACTAACTAACTAACTAACTAACTAACTACTAACTAACTAACTAACTACTAACAACTACTACTAACTAACTAACTAACTAACTAACTAACTAACTAACTACTAACTAACTAACTAACTAACTAACTAACTAACTAACTAACTAACTAACTAACTAACTAACTACTAACTAACTAACTACTACACTAACTACTAACTAACTAACTACTAACTAACTAACTAACTAACTACTAACTAACTAACTAACTACTAACTAACTACTAACTAACTAACTAACTAACTAACTAACTAACTAACTAACTAACTAACTAACTAACTACTAACTAACTAACTAACTAACTAACTAACTAACTAACTAACTAACTAACTACTAACTAACTAACTAACTAACTAACTAACTAACTAACTAACTACTAACTAACTAACTAACTAACCTAACTAACTAACTAACTAACTAACTAACTAACTAACTAACTAACTAAACTAACTAACTAACTAAACTAACTAACTAACTAACTAACTAACTAACTAACTAACTAACTAACTACTAACTAACTAACTAACTAACTAACTAACTAACTAACTAACTAACTACTAACTACTAACTAACTAACTAACTAACTAACTAACTAACTAACTAACTAACTAACTAACTAACTAACTAACTAACTAACTAACTAACTAACTAACTACTAACTAACTAACTAACTAACTAACTAACTAACTAACTAACTACTACTAACTAACTAACTAACTAACTAACTACTAACTAACTAACTAACTAACTAACTAACTAACTAACTAACTAACTAACTAACTAACTAACTAACTAACTAACTAACTACTAACTAACTAACTAACTACTAACTAACTAACTAACTACTAACTAACTAACTAACTAACTAACTAACTAACTAACTAACTAACTACTAACTAACTACTAACTAACTAACTAACTAACTAACTAACTAACTAACTAACTACTAACTAACTAACTAACTAACTAACTAACTAACTACTAACTAACTAACTAACTAACTAACTAACTAACTAACTAACTAACTAACTAACTAACTAACTAACTAACTAACTAACTAACTAACTAACTACTAACTAACTAACTAACTAACTAACTAACTAACTAACTAACTAACGAACTAACTAACTAACTAACTAACTAACTAACTAACGACTAACTAACTAACTAACTAACTAACTAACTAACTAACTAACTAACTAACTAACTAACTAAACTAACGAACTAACTAACTAACTAACTAACTAACTAACTAACTAACTAACTAACTAACTAACTAACTAATAACTAACTAACTAACTAACTAACTAACTAACTAACTAACTAACTAACTAACTAACTAACTACTAACTAACTAACTAACTAACTAACTAACTAACTAACTAACTAACTAACTAACTAACTAACTACTAACTAACTAACTAACTAACTAACTAACTAACTAACTAACTAACTAACTAACTAACTAACTACTAACTAACTAACTAACTACTACTAACTAACTAACTAACTAACTAACTAACTAACTACTAACTAACACTAACAACTAACTAACTAACTAACTAACTAACTAACTAATAAACTAACTAACTAACTAACTAACTAACTAACTAACTAACTAACTAACAACTACTAACTAACTAACTAACTAACTAACTAACTAACTAACTAACTAACTAACTAACTTCTAACTAACTAACTACTAACTAACTAACTAACTAACTACATAACTAACTAACTAACTAACTAACTAACTAACTAAACTAACTAACTAACTAACTAACTAACTAACTAACTAACTAACTAACTAACTAACTAACTAACTAACTAACTAACTAACTAACTAACTAACGAAATAAAGAACGAAAAAACGAAAAAACGAACGAAACTAACTAACTAAAACTAACTAACTAACTAACTAACTAACGAACTAACTAACGAACTAAAACTAAAACTAACTAACTAACGAACTAACTAACTAACTAACTAACTAACTAACAAACTAACTAACTAACTAACTAATAACTAACTAACTAACTAACTAACTAACTAACAAGGAGCTCTTCTTCCTTAATGTCCGTATGTGCTACAAACTTCCCCCCGAAGTCTTCTCTGCAATTTGCAATATGAGTGGGTTTAAATCTAGACTTTCTAGGGATGGCCGTGACCCAGGACTATTAAGCACAATTTAGTCTTGTTAGTCTATGCGTTTAAGCAATGAATTCGGTGATACCTCACATGGCTTCAAAGAATTATATGCTGTTAATTGGTGGGCAGACAAGCAATATTTTTTGGCGTGAAGAAGTCACCTTCTTAGATCGCAAAATAATATTGGTAGTTTATTTTAAATTTAGTAGTGTTTTTGTCTTAATTATCCGGTTGATACAACTGCTGCTGAGTTGACAATCTTTGGCCGATTGCTAATCGGATCGTTCCGGAGCGAAGATCCAGTTCTCGTGGGATAATATGTATATTAGTCTATCGTTCCAGACTTTATCAGAGGCTTCAGATATATGCAGAGCAATATTACTATATATGTCAGAATTTCTGATATAAAGTTGAGGAGTCTGATTGTGTATCAAGATATACGACCAGACGAAGCCCATGTTAGTCGAATTGGAAGAAGTACAGAGAATATTTATTATGTTGCACATAATAAAGATAATCATTCCTCATACAAGCATATGTTGCAAATTTCATTTTGTATTTAGTCTCAACGTTTAATTGCCTTTAAATATTCCCTCCTGGGCATTTTCATTTTTCATAATTTTAACACGAGTAAACTCAAGTTATCAGACTATAATTTGGAAAACAAAACTAAGAAAATTACATATTATGTATGATGTTTTAACATAAAACTTGTAGATGAGTTAATGATAAGCTATTGCCAGCAAACATATTTGATATGCTGATGTGGCCACTAAAATTGATGACTTGATATAAAAGGATGGCGTGTTTAGGCCAGATCTTATCAACAAATGTTTTCGAATATTAGGCATAAACAGTAATTAGTTTAAGTAAAACTTTTTTAATACCCTTTACTATTAGATGGTTCTTTTTTCACTACACAGTAAGAGATCATGTTGCCTTTTTTCATTTACAAGAGGGCAGCCTATCTCTCAGCTAAAGTCGTTGTTGTCGTCTATACATATAGAATACAAATTAACTGATTTCGATCGGAAATTTCAACATTTATTTCAAATAAATTACAACATAAATACCTACTAATGTCTAATAGTTTACAATAACTATAATTGTATCGTATGTAGATTACGAAAACATCCGTTTCCTTTAAACATAAAACTAAACAGAGGAAATTATATTGTATAAGGGAAAAATAAGTAATAAATAATTATATACAATAAATTCAATTAAATTTATTGAAAGCGTAAAATGCTAAAACAACCACATATCTTAACATCCTTAGCTTTTCATTATAAATGTCTAAATATTATTTAAATTTCAGCTGGATTTTCACTACTTTAAAAACTGGTAAACAGTGGCATGCAGTTTTGATATATAACTTTTATATTATACCTATTCGCAAATCGTTCTTATAAATAATACCAACTATAAAGACTATAGTCTATAGTCTATAGTCCAGACTATAGTCTATAGTCCAGACTATAGCCTATAGTCCACACTATAGTCTATAGTCCAGACTATAGTCTATAGTCTAAAGTCTATAGTCCAGACTATGGTCTATAGTCCAGACTATAGTCTATAGTCCAGACTATAGTCCAGACTATAGTCTATAGTCCAGACTATAGCCTATAGTCCACACTATAGTCTTTAGTCCAGACTATAGTCTATAGTCCAGACTATAATCTAAAGTCTATAGTCCAGACTATAATCTATAGTCCAACTATAGTCTATAGTCCAGACTATGGTCTATAGTCCAACTATAGTCTATAGTCCAGACTATAGTCTATAGTCCAGACTATAGTCTATAGTCCAGACTATAGTCTATAGTCCAGACTTTAGTCTATATTTCAGACAATAGTCTATAGTCCAGACTATAGCCTATAGTCCAGACTAGAGTCTATAGTCCAGAATAAAGTTTATAGTCCAAACTATAGTCTATAGTCCGCATTATAGTCTATAGTCCAGTCTATAGTCCAGACTATAGTCCAGACTATAGTCTATTGTCCTGACTATAGTCTATAGTCCAGACTATAGTCTATAGTCCAGACTATAGTCTATAGTCCAGACTATAGTCTATAGTCCAGACTATAGTCTATAGTCCAGACTATAGTCTATAGTCTAGACTATAGTCTATAGTCCAGACTATAGTCTATAGTCCAGACTATAGTCTATAGTCCAGACTATAGTCTATAGTCCAGACTAGTCTGTAGTCCAGACTATAGTCTGTAGTCCAGACTATAGTCTATAGTCCAGACTTTAGTCTATATTTCAGACAATAGTCTATAGTCCAGACTATAGCCTATAGTCCAGACTATGGTCTATAGCCCATACTATGTTCTATAGTCCAGACTATAGTCAATAGTCCAGATTATATTCTACAGTCCAGACTATATTCTATAGCCCAGTCTATATTCTGTAGTCCAGACTATAGTTTATAGTCCAGAATATAGTCTATAAACCAGACTATAGTTTATATTCCCGACCATAGTCTATAATCCAGACTATAGTCCATACTATCGTTCAGATTATAGTCGTTAATCCAGACTATAGTATTTAGTCCAAACTATAGTTTATAGTGCAGACTGTAGTCAATAATCCAGACTGTAGTCTATAGTCCAAACCATAGTTTATAATCCAGACTATAGTCCATAGTTCAGGCTATTATCTATAGTCCAGATTATAGTTTATTGTCCAGACTATAGTCTATAGTCCAGACTATAGTCAATAGTCCAAACTATAGTTTATAGTGCTGACTTTAGTCTACAATTCAGACAATAGTATATAGTCCAGTCTATAGTCTATAATCCAGACTATTGTGTAGTCCATATTACAGTGCATAGTACAGAGTATAGACTCTAGTCTAGTCTATATTCCAGACCTTAATTAACTCTTCATAATAACAGAAAACTTTCACAATTTCTCGAAAATAACATAATAATCTATTAAAATATTATGACATCTTTAGATTGCGCGTAAAAGTGTCATAAATATTTCTGAAAAATATAAACTTATTCTTCGTTTTGGACACTAATGTCATTGTTATAAAAATTGAAGGAATAAAAGTGTCATCATTTAGTATTTAATCCTTATTTACATAACAAATTACACTAGGTGCGTGAGTTGTAATCGTATTTATACCAAAATATACTGAGACTCTTTTTATATACTTATTATTTTATTTTACTTCTTTTCGTATTTGTGAATTTTTTTTTGCCATTTTCACCAACACGCCATTACAATTCACTACTTTACTTCATATATCAATTGAACATAACAGACCACTCTTGTGGTAATCATTTTGAAAATTTATGACAAAATTTGCAGCTTTAAATTATGCCATTAAACACGGCATGTAACTTATATCGCCAACAAAATTTATGTTTAACTTTAGTTGGCATTGTTGCTGTTATTTGTTACTGTTGTCGTTATTTGAAGTTACTTGATTGTTGCTTTTGTTGTTGTTCTTGCCTGTGTGTTGGCTGACTAATACACATATGAGGCATGCAACTTAAATGTTGTACATTTCGCCACATACCCACACTAATACATAGGCATGCCAAAATATATAGCAACTCGCTCATAAACTTGAACGAGAGTAATATAATTTATGTGAAATATATTTTTGTATCTGTGTGTGTGTGTGTGTGTAGAATGTTTATGGCTTAGGGTGATCCTGGGAGAGTAGACATTTTAATTTCTTCAAGATTCCGATTTGATCCTATCATGGGTTTTCGCTTATCAAATATATTCTGTTCACATAGTCCAGATTATAGTCGTGTTATAGTTCAGACTATAGTTGTTCTATAGTCCAGACTGTAGTTGTTCTATAGTCCAGACTGTAGTTGTTCTATAGTCCAGACTATAGTTGCTCTATAGTCCAGACTATAGTCGTTCTATAGTCCAGACTATAGTCGTTCTATAGTCCAGACTATAATCGTTCTATAGTCCAGACTATAGTCCAGACTGTAGTCGTTCTATAGTCTAAACTATAGTTGTTCTATAGTCCAGATTATAGTTGTTTTATAGATCAGACTATAGTTGTTCTATAGTCCAGACTATACTCGTTCTATAGTCCAGACTATACTCGTTCTATAGTCCAGACTATAGATGTTCTATAGTACAGACTATAGTTGTTCTGTAGTCCAGACTATACTGGTTCTTTAGTCCAGACTATAGTTGTTCTATAGTTGTTCTATAGTCCAGACTACAGTTGTTCTATAGTCCAGACTATAGTTGTTCTACAGTCCAGACTATAGTTGTTCTATAGTCCAGACTATAGTTGTTCTATAGTCCAGACTATAGTTGTTCTATAGTCCAGACCATAGTTGTTCTATAGTCCATCCATAGGCCGGACCATAATCGTTATATATTCTGGACGTTCTAGTACTTCTATAGTTTAGACTAGTCGTTCTATAGTTTAGACTATAATCCTGATTATAGTCGCTCTATAGTCTAGATTATAGTCGTTATATAGTCCAGACTATAGTCGTTCTATAGTCCAGACTAAAGTCGTTCTATAGTCCAGACTAAAGTCGTTCTAAAGCTCAAACTATTGTTGTTCTATAGTGCAGACTGTAGTTGTTCTATAGTCCAGACTATAGTTGTTTTATAGTCCAGACTATAGATGTTCTATAGTTCAGACTGTAGTTGTCCTATAGTTCACACTGTAGTTGTTCTATAGTCCAGACTGTAGTTGTTCTGTAGTCCAGACTATAGTTGTTCTATAGTCCAGATGATAGTTGTTCTGTAGTCCAGACTATAGTTGTTCTATAGTCCAGACGACAGTTGTTCTATAGTCCAGACTATAGTTTTTTATAGTCGTTCTTTAGTCCAGACTATAGTTGTTTTATAGTCGTTCTTCAGTCCAGACTATAGTTGTTCTATAGTCTAGACTATAGTTGTTCTAAAGTCCAGACTATAGTCGTTCCATAGTCCAGACTATACTTGTCTGGACTATAATATAACAACTATAGTTCAAACTATAGTAGTTCTATAGTCCAGACTGTAGATGTTCTATAGTCCTGACTATAGATGTACTATAGTACAGACTATAGTAGTTCTATAGTCCAGATTATAGTCGTTCTATAGTCCAGTCGTTCTTTTTTGGCCGGACAATAATCGTTCTATATTCTGGACGTTCTAGTACTTCTATAGTTTACACTAGTTGTTCTATAGTTTAGACTATAATCCCGATTATAGTCGCTCTATAGTCCAGCTTATAGTCGTTCTATAGTCCAGACTATAGTCGTTCTATAGTCCAGACTAAAGTCGTTCTAAAGCTCAAACTATAGTTGTTCTATAGTGCAGACTGTAGTTGTTCTGTAGTCCAGACTATAGTTGTTCTTTAGTCTAGACGATAGTTGTTCTGTAGTCCAGGCAATTGTTGTTCTATAGTCCAGACGATAGTTGTTCTATAGTCCAGACTATAGTTGTTTTATAGTCGTTCTTTAGTCCAGACTATAATTGTTCTATAGTCCAGCCTATAGCTGTTCTATAGTCCAGACTATACTTGTCTGGACTATAATATAACAACTATAGTTCAAACTATAGTTGTTATATTGTCCAGACTATAGTAGTTCTATAGTCCAGACTGTAGATGTTCTATAGTCCTGACTATAGATGTACTATAGTACAGACTATAGTTGTTCTATTGTCCAGACTATAGTTGTTCTATTGTCCAGACTGTAGTTGATCTGTAGTCCAGACTATAGTTGTTCTATAGTCTAGACGATAGCTGTTCTATAGTCCGGACTATTTTTGTTTTATGGTCGTTCTTTAGTCCATCCATAGGCCGTACCATAGTCGTTCTATATTCTAGACTATAGTCGTTCTATAATTTAGTCTATATTCCTGATTATATATAGTCCAAATTGTGGTCGTTCTCTAGCCCTGATTATAGTCGTTGTGTAGTCCTGGTTATTGTCAAACTTTAGTCGTTCCATAGTCCAGACTATATTTGATTATTTATAGTTAATAATCGATAATAAGGGACATCATTATGAAATTGTACCAAGTATCTTTGAATCTACTGAATTCATGGATGTGCAATGTTGTTGTTTTTTTTTTTTTTTTTGTTGATATTTTAGTTAAAAGTCTGCTATGCAATGACTAACTACTATTGTATAAATTAAAAAAAAGAGAAAAAAGCAGCAACAGAAAAAAAGCACAGAACTCAAGGCTTCAAGCGCGGCATTTGAGTAGAGTGTTAAATATTGCAATTTATCACGCAAATGCGTTTTTCAATTTTAACATGCCGCTGGGCATCATAAAAAAAAATGTTGTTATTGCTCTGGCATATTAAATGTAACCGCTGGTTGACGCTGCCTATACGCGTAGATGCTGTTACTCTTGTTGCTGTTGGTTATACGAATATTGTTGAAATTGCTGAAATTGTTGATTTGACAGCAGCTCAATTTTTAAATATATTATATTTTCCCCGTTCGCGCTATGTCGCTCTATAATGAATGTTAAACAGAAATCGCCTTCTAAATGGCAAATTACATATAGATGTATGTATGTATATAGGTAAAAAAGAAAAATCGACGTATGTATGTACAACACACCAATATTGGCAAGGAAATAAATTAACATTTTTGTAGTTTTTTTTTTTTCAACAAATTGGCGAAAGTTGGGTAGTACCATGTTGTTGATATTTTGGATTTTCATTCAACGTTAAATTAAGACCACTCATATGTGGTTGATAATATTTCAGCTGTTCTTATCTATGGGGAACATCACACATTTTTTTCTACTTTAAATGACAAGTGGTTTTTTTATGTGAATTTGTAAGAAAAGTTGTTTAGCAGTGAACAAGCGCAAAAAAAAATGCTAAAGTACACGAGTGTTTAGTTTCAGTCATGGTATTCAAATTTATGACACGTAACAACAGTAGCTGTGACAGATTAATCTATATACTTACATATCGTTAAGTATGTATATACAGCTAGTTAGTTACTTACATACTTGGGGTGTCACAAATTAGCAAACGAAAAAATGACATTTAAAATTTGTAGCCAATTGGTTTGTTGGTTCGAGCTCAAAATAAGCAAATACTTTGTATGTCATTTATAAGTGAAATTTTGCATGATTTATGAATATGTTAGGAGTGGTGTTTCAGAAGTTTATTTTCTGTTTTTGTTCTTTTCAAAAACTATATTGCCCCCAATAAGTCAAAATTGCAATTTCAAAGAAACCGATATGGCAAAGTATTACAAGTTTCAATTGTCATTTAATAAATTATAGTAATTTTCTCACAAATCTGATATTTTTGAGAAGTCCATGACGGTATTTAAAAGACAACGGCAATTGAAAAACATTTCTTTATAAGACAGACAATTTAGTCTGATATGTCTTGTTACCTACATTTCGAAGAATAGGAGCAAAAATGTTATACTTGAGCTTAAGAGAAACTTCATTATTCTAGCTTAACTCCGGGTCTAATATTGAAAACTTACTCATGTCTTCAGACATGTTTTAACTTCACGTTTATGTCAAACCAGATGATCGATCAGACTAAAGTCGTTATACACATATTCCAGAATAGTACAGACTATAGTCTGTATATAGTACAGATTATAGTCCAGATTATAGCTTGCCGATATTCCAGACTAAAGTTTGTTTATAGTCCAGATAATAGTCCTTATACAATCTAGACTATAGTCTGTCTATAGTCTAGACAATATTCTTCCTATAGACTGTCTTTAGTAATGACTATAGTCTGTCTATAAGGCAAACAGTATTTTGTCTATAGTCCAAGCTGTAGTCGATCTATAGTAAACACTATAATCAAGACTATATATAGTCGGAATACAGTCGATCTATAATAAGTCTGTCTTTGGCTACGACTATGACTAGACTATGACTAGACTATGACTAGACTATGACTAGACTATGACTAGACTATGACTAGACTATGACTAGACTATGACTAGACTATGACTAGACTATGACTAGACTATGACTAGACTATGACTAGACTATGACTAGACTATGACTAGACTATGACTAGACTATGACTAGACTATGACTAGACTATGACTAGACTATAACTAGACTATGACTAGACTATGACTAGACTATGACTAGACTATGACTAGACTATGACTAGACTATGACTAGACTATGACTAGACTATGACTAGACTATGACTAGACTATGACTAGACTATGACTAGACTATGACTAGACTATGACTAGACTATGACTAGACTATGACTAGACTATGACTAGGACTATGACTAGACTATGACTAGACTATGACTAGACTATGACTAGACTATGACTAGACTATGACTAGACTATGACTAGACTATGACTAGACTATGACTAGACTATGACTAGACTATGACTAGACTATGACTAGACTATGACTAGACTATGACTAGACTATGACTAGACTATGACTAGACTATGACTAGACTATGACTAGACTATGACTAGACTATGACTAGACTATGACTAGACTATGACTAGACTATGACTAGACTATGACTAGACTATGACTAGACTATGACTAGACTATGACTAGACTATGACTAGACTATGACTAGACTATGACTAGACTATGACTAGACTATGACTAGACTATGACTAGACTATGACTAACTATGACTAATGACTAGACTAGACTATGACTAGACTATGACTAGACTATGACTAGACTATGACTAGACTATAACTAGACTATGACTAGACTATGACTAGACTATGACTAGACTATGACTAGACTATGACTAAACTATGACTAAACTATGACTAAACTATGACTAAACTATGACTAAACTATGACTAAACTATGACTAAACTATGACTAAACTATGACTAAACTATGACTAGACTATGACTAGACTATGAATAGAATATGACTAAACTATGACTAAACTATGACTAAACTATGACTAAACTATGACTAAACTATGACTAAACTATGACTAAACTATGACTAGACTATGACTAGACTATGAATAGAATATGACTGGACTATAGTCTATCTATAATCCAGACTGTAGTCTAGATTATAGTCGATGTATTTTCCAGAATATAGTCGATATATAGTCCAGACTATAGTCTTTCTAACTATAACCTGTATATAGTCTAGCCTTTAGTATAGTCCAGACTATAGCCTGTCTATAGTCCAGACTATATAGTCAATCTATAGTCCAGACTATAGTCTATATATAGTCCAGACTATAGTCTATATATAGTCCAGACTATAGTCTCTCTATATTCCAGACTATAGTCCACGCTGTAGTCTGTCTAAATATCATGACCTCCGAAAATAGTGAATTTACCATATCATGTTCTATATACCCGGCATTTTGCAAAATGTTCCTCTTAATTGTATATCAAACTGACTACAGCCAATATTAAATTGCCTGTATTCAATAAATGCCTTAATAACTTTACAAAATTTCCTATCATTTATATAACATGTAAATCATGTCATATTATTACATCAAAATGCTTAAAAAAATACCAACCCAAGTAATAACAACATCTTGCTAACATAAATTATAATAACGTATATTTTCATCATTAGACTAAACTAAATTATTTAAATTGAACACAAGACAACAACATCAAGTTAATATCAACAACAGCATAATGTTCACTCAAACATCGTCGTAATATTAAATGAAAGAACATTAAAAATCAAATTACTTAATAATATACTTAACTTGCAACAACAACAATAACTCACATGCATACATACTCATACGTTATTATACATATATGTATTTAGTTGCATATAGAGCAGTTGTTATTTAAGCGGCATATGTGAATTTATGATGCAACATGTTTGTATTATAAAGACTGATGATAAAAAACATTTAAGATAAATGGAAAAAATTTACATGATTAGTTTATTTTGCCAAAGCTTCACTTCATGCTACGCCGTCATAATACTATTAAGTGAATTTAATGTGTGAGACTGTGTATCATGTGTTGAAGTTATAAAATTTCAATTAAAATTCACACTTAAATTTTATAGTTTGCCATAATTCTACCCTAAAAAGGAGCCGAATGTTTAGATTGACTTGACTCAGCATGTTGTTTTCTACTTAAAAGCCAAAAACCTTTTGATGATCTATAAACATGAAATTTATGTGAAAATTGGTACCTGTTTATAACAATTTTATTTCTATAATTATTTAATTTAGTTTTATGACTAAAAGAAAACAAAATATGCATGAATTGTGTTTTGTGTTTAAGTAATTTAAAAAAGGCTATACATCATATATCAAAATGAGCCATAATTAAGAATTTATAGTTTTATTTAAAGAGCAGATATGCCCCCGAGGTGTTATGGTGCTACATTCATGCCAAGTAATTGTAGAGAAAAGAATTTAATTGGTTTTGATTTACACTAACAAACTAAGGGATAAGTCTAGTTGTAAAATAGAAAAAGGTCTCAGTTCTAGTTCAGTTCTAGTTCAGTTCCAGTTCAGTTCTAGTTCAGTTCTATTTCAGTTCTAGTTCAGTTCTAGTTCAGTTTTAGTTCAGTTTTAGTTCAGTTTTAGTTCAGTTCTAGTTCAGTTCTAGTTCAGTTCTAGTTCAGTTCTAGTTCAGTTCTAGTTCAGTTCTAGTTCAGTTCTAGTTCAGTTCTAGTTCAGTTCTAGTTTCGTTCTAGTTCAGTTTCTAGTTCAGTTCTAGTTCAGTTCTAGTTCAGTTCTAGTTCAGTTCTAGTCAGTTCTAGTTCATTCTAGTTCAGTTACTAGTTCAGTTCTAGTTCAGTTCTAGTTCAGTTCTAGTTCATTCTAGTTCAGTTATAGTTCAGTCTAGTCAGTTCTAGTCAGTGTAGGTTCAGTTCTAGTTCAGTTCTTAGTTCAGTTTAGTTCAGTTCTAGTTCAGTTCTAGTTCAGTTCTGTTTCAGTTCTAGTTCCGTTCTAGTTCAGTTTCTAGGTTCAGTTTCTAGTTCAGTTCTAGTTCCGTTTCTAGTTCAGTTCTAGTTCAGTTCTAGTTCCAGTTCTAGTTACAGTTATAGTTCCAGTTTCTAGTCTCAGTTTCTAGTTCAGTTCTAGTTCAGTTCTAGTTCAGTTCTAGTTCAGTTCTAGTTTCAGTTTAGTTCAGTTCTAGTTCAGTTCTAGTTCAGTTCTAGTTCAGTTCTAGTTCAGTTCTAGTTCAGTTCTAGTTCAGTTCTAGTTCAGTTCTAGTTCAGTTCTAGTTCAGTTCTAGTTCAGTTCTAGTTCAGTTCTAGTTCAGTTCTAGTTCAGTTCTAGTTCAGTTCTAGTTCAGTTCTAGTTCAGTTCTAGTTCAGTTCTAGTTCAGTTCTAGTTCAGTTCTAGTTCAGTTCTAGTTCAGTTCTAGTTCAGTTCTAGTTCAGTTCTAGTTCAGTTCTAGTTCAGTTCTAGTTCAGTTCTAGTTCAGTTCTAGTTCAGTTCTAGTTCAGTTCTAGTTCAGTTCTAGTTCAGTTCTAGTTCAGTTCTAGTTCAGTTCTAGTTCAGTTCTAGTTCAGTTCTAGTTCAGTTCTAGTTCAGTTCTAGTTCAGTTCTAGTTCAGTTCTAGTTCAGTTCTAGTTCAGTTCTAGTTCAGTTCTAGTTCAGTTCTAGTTCAGTTCTAGTTCAGTTCTAGTTCAGTTCTAGTTCAGTTCTAGTTCAGTTCTTTCTAGTTCTTTCAGTTCTAGTTCAGTTCTAGTTCAGTTCTAGTTCAGTTCTAGTTCAGTTCTAGTTCAGTTCTAGTTCAGTTCTAGTTCAGTTCTCTTTCAGTTCTAGTTCAGTTCTAGTTCAGTTCTAGTTCAGTTCTTGTTCAGTTCTAGTTCAGTTCTAGTTCAGTTCTAGTTCAGTTCTAGTTCAGTTCTAGTTCAGTTCTAGTTTTCTAGTTCAGTTCTAGTTCAGTTCTAGTTCAGTTCTAGTTCAGTTCTAGTTCAGTTCTAGTTCAGTTCTAGTTCAGTTCTAGTTCAGTTCTAGTTCAGTTCTAGTTCAGTTCTAGTTCAGTTCTAGTTCAGTTCTAGTTCAGTTCTAGTTTCAGTTCTAGTTCAGTTCTAGTTCAGTTCTAGTTCAGTTCTAGTTCAGTTCTAGTTCAGTTCTAGTTCAGTTCTAGTTCAGTTCTAGTTCAGTTCTAGTTCAGTTCTAGTTCAGTTCTAGTTCAGTTCTAGTTCAGTTCTAGTTCAGTTCTAGTTCAGTTCTAGTTCAGTTCTAGTTCAGTTCTAGTTCAGTTCTAGTTCAGTTCTAGTTCAGTTCTAGTTCAGTTCTAGTTCAGTTCTAGTTCAGTTCTAGTTCAGTTCTAGTTCAGTTCTAGTTCAGTTCTAGTTCAGTTCTAGTTCAGTTCTAGTTCAGTTCTAGTTCAGTCTAGTTCAGTTCTAGTTCAGTTCTAGTTCAGTTCTAGTTCAGTTCTAGTTCAGTTCTAGTTCAGTTCTAGTTCAGTTCTAGTTCAGTTCTAGTTCAGTTCTAGTTCAGTTCTAGTTCAGTTCTAGTTCAGTTCTAGTTCAGTTCTAGTTCAGTTCTAGTTCAGTTCTAGTTCAGTTCTAGTTCAGTTCTAGTTCAGTTCTAGTTCAGTTCTAGTTCAGTTCTAGTTCAGTTCTAGTTCAGTTCTAGTTCAGTTTCTAGTTCAGTTCTAGTTCAGTTCTAGTTCAGTTCTAGTTCAGTTCTAGTTCAGTTCTAGTTCAGTTCTAGTTCAGTTCTAGTTCAGTTCTAGTTCAGTTCTAGTTCAGTTCTAGTTCACTTCTAGTTCGGTTCTAGTTCAGTTCTAGTTCAGTTCTAGTTCAGTTCTAGTTCAGTTCTAGTTCAGTTCTAGTTCAGTTCTAGTTCAGTTCTAGTTCAGTTCTAGTTCAGTTCTAGTTTAGTTCTAGTTCAGTTCTAGTTCAGTTCTAGTTTAGTTCTAGTTCAGTACTAGTTCAATTAAAATTAAGTTCTATTTCAATTAAAATCCAGTCACGATCCGTTTTTAAACTGTGTCCGTGCAGACACAGCACGTATAATTAATATGTATCTATTGTTCAATAAATATAACGTATCCGTTGGTAAACTAAGATCTACCATGAACTCTAGTTGTGGTCCAGTCCCGCTCCAATACTGTTGGTTGAGAAAAAATTTTATTCGTTTAAACTGTTTCCGTGCAGACACGGCACGTATGATTAATATGTATCTATTGTTCAATAAATATAACGTATCCGTTGGTAAACTAAGATCTACCATGAACTCTAGTTGTGGTCCAGTCCCGCTCTAATACAGTTGGTTGAGAAAAAAATTTTATTCGTTATAAACAGTTTCCGTGCAGACACAGCACGTATGATTAATATTTATCTACTGTTCGATAAATATGAAGTATCCGTTGGAAAATTATGATTTACCATGGGCTCTGTTTCGAAAATTAGATATTGTCGAAACGGAATGTTCAAGTTGTTAAGATATATTGTAAGATACATATTAGCTATATGATATACATATTTTTTAACTCAAATATAGTAAAATTACACTTATTAAATGTGTATCCTTATGCATTTAATTTTTATGAATATTTAATAACTATTTAATTAATGTTATCTTGAATTTCTAATAATTTCTGTATATTAATAAGTTCATACAAATGTAAATTATGATATTTAATCAATTCAAAACTTCAACGTATATAAATAACTAAATACATATTTATTGAACATGATTATTGAAAAGTTTAACTGTATTTACAAGCATAAGGAAATTAAATTATGTTAATAAATCTACAACTATTTATGAAAATCAAACAGATATTTATTGATAACAAGAAATTGCATTAAATTAATTACATTTAATTTACGGTATACATATTAAAATTGTATATTAATATAAAATGCAAAATCATGCACTAGAACACAAAATTAGTGCAAATGAACATGCTATCGATAGCATTGAAGAATAAATATTAAAATTCAAAGTTATTTTGTTCGATACTGTTATGGTAGCTAAGTACCATGTATTTGCTACTTAATATTTACAGCAATTTATTACATCAACTGCATTTAATCATAAATAATCTCAAAATTGTATACTTTGAAATATGTTTGAATTGAAACTATTTCAATCAACAAAAATGTTGTCTAGAATTAAGCAATTCAAGTGTGTCTGCTTTGGGATGTAGATATAGAGATTTTAAACATTCATAAATATTTTGTAATCAATGTGCATGTATTAGAAATTTCAAAATAATCATTGCCACTACCAATCGACTGTTGTTAGGAATATTTCAATAGTATTTATCAACCAACAGAAACAAGACCAGCAGCAGTAGTAGTAGTAGCCACCATGGTCATAGTCATACAATACATATTGCCACATTTGTAGTTCATATTTGGACATGCTGTATTTGTATTTGAATTTGCTATGTGCATACCATACAATACAGATGTAAACAAATCATTCATCTTAACTAAGAGCTTTTGATTTTGAACTTCAATAATTCTCCTCTTTTTGTAGCAAATTCAAAAGTAATTGCATGCCTGTTTTGAGATCAGAGCTATAAATGTATGAAACGATATATTTATCATAATTATAGTTCAGTTCTAGTTCAGTTCAGTTCTAGTTCTGTTCTAGTTCTGTTCTAGTCTGTTCTAGTTCTGTTCTAGTTCTGTTCTAGTTCTGTTCTAGTTCTGTTCTAGTTCTGTTCTAGTTCTGTTCTAGTTCTGTTCTAGTTCTGTTCTAGTTCTAGTTCTGTGTTCTAGTTCTGTTCTAGTTCTGTTCTAGTTCTGTTCTAGTTCTGTTCTAGTTCTGTTCTAGTTCTGTTCTAGTTCTGTTCTAGTTCTGTTCTAGTTCTGTTCTAGTTCTGTTCTAGTTCTGTTCTAGTTTGTTCTAGTTCTGTTCTAGTTCTGTTCTAGTTCTGTTCTAGTTCTGTTCTAGTTCTGTTCTAGTTCTGTTCTAGTTCTGTTCTAGTTCTGTTCTAGTTCTGTTCTAGTTCTGTTCTAGTTCTGTTCTAGTTCTGTTCTAGTTCTGTTCTAGTTCTGTTCTAGTTCTGTTCTAGTTCTGTTCTAGTTCTGTTCTAGTTCTGTTCTAGTTCTGTTCTAGTTCTGTTCTAGTTCTGTTCTAGTTCTGTTCTAGTTCTGTTCTAGTTCTGTTCTAGTTCTGTTCTAGTTCTAGTTCTGTTCTAGTTTGTTCTAGTTCTGTTCTAGTTCTAGTTCTGTTCTAGTTCTGTTCTAGTTCTGTTCTAGTTCTGTTCTAGTTCTGTTCTAGTTCTGTTCTAGTTCTGTTCTAGTTCTGTTCTAGTTCTGTTCTAGTTCTGTTCTAGTTCTGTTCTAGTTCTGTTCTAGTTCAGTTCTAGTTCTGTTCTAGTTCTGTTCTAGTTCTGTTCTAGTTCTGTTCTAGTTCTGTTCTAGTTCTGTTCTAGTTCTGTTCTAGTTTGTTCTAGTTTTGTTCTAGTTCTGTTGTAGTTCTGTTCTAGTTCTGTTCTAGTTCTGTTTAGTTCTGTTCTAGTTCTGTTCTAGTTCTGTTCTAGTTCTGTTCTAGTTCTGTTCTAGTTCTGTTCTAGTTCTGTTCTAGTTCTGTTCTAGTTCTGTTCTAGTTCTGTTCTAGTTCTGTTCTAGTTCTGTTCTAGTTCTGTTCTAGTTCTGTTCTAGTTCTGTTCTAGTTCTGTTCTAGTTCTGTTCTAGTTCTGTGTTCTAGTTCTGTTCTAGTTCTGTTCTAGTTCTGTTCTAGTTCTGTTCTAGTTCTGTTCTAGTTCTGTTCTAGTTCTGTTCTAGTTCTGTTCTAGTTCTGTTCTAGTTCTGTTCTAGTTCTGTTCTAGTTCTGTTCTAGTTCTGTTCTAGTTCTGTTCTAGTTCTGTTCTAGTTCTGTTCTAGTTCTGTTCTAGTTCTGTTCTAGTTCTGTTCTAGTTCTGTTCTAGTTCTGTTCTAGTTCTGTTCTAGTTCTGTTCTAGTTCTGTTCTAGTTCTGTTCTAGTTCTGTTGTTCTGTTCTAGTTCTGTTCTAGTTCTGTTCTAGTTCTGTTCTAGTTCTGTTCTAGTTCTGTTCTAGTTCTGTTCTAGTTCTGTTCTAGTTCTGTTCTAGTTCTGTTCTAGTTCTGTTCTAGTTCTGTTCTAGTTCTAGTTCTGTTCTAGTTCTAGTTCTGTTCTAGTTCTAGTTCTGTTCTAGTTCTAGTTCTGTTCTTGTTCTAGTTCTGTTCAGTTCTGTTCTAGTTCTGTTCTAGTTCTGTTCTAGTTCTGTTCTAGTTCTGTTCTAGTTCTGTTCTAGTTCTGTTCTAGTTCTGTTCTAGTTCTGTTCTAGTTCTGTTCTAGTTCTGTTCTAGTTCTGTTCTAGTTCTGTTCTAGTTCTGTTCTAGTTCTGTTCTAGTTCTGTTCTAGTTCTGTTCTAGTTTTGTTCTAGTTCTGTTCTAGTTCTGTTCTAGTTCTGTTCTAGTTCTGTTCTAGTTCTGTTCTAGTTCTGTTCTAGTTCTGTTCTAGTTCTGTTCTAGTTCTGTTCTAGTTCTGTTCTAGTTCTGTTCTAGTTCTGTTCTAGTTCTGTTCTAGTTCTGTTCTAGTTCTGTTCTAGTTCTGTTCTAGTTCTGTTCTAGTTCTGTTCTAGTTCTGTTCTAGTTCTGTTCTAGTTCTGTTCTAGTTCTGTTCTAGTTCTGTTCTAGTTCTGTTCTAGTTCTGTTCTAGTTCTGTTCTAGTTCTGTTCTAGTTCTGTTCTAGTTCTGTTCTAGTTCTGTTCTAGTTCTGTTCTAGTTCTGTTCTAGTTCTGTTCTAGTTCTGTTCTAGTTCTGTTCTAGTTCTGTTCTAGTTCTGTTCTAGTTCTGTTCTAGTTCTGTTCTAGTTCTGTTCTAGTTCTGTTCTAGTTCTGTTCTAGTTCTGTTCTAGTTCTGTTCTAGTTCTGTTCTAGTTCTGTTCTAGTTCTGTTCTGTTCTAGTTCTGTTCTAGTTCTGTTCTAGTTCTGTTCTAGTTCTGTTCTAGTTCTGTTCTAGTTCTGTTCTAGTTCTGTTCTAGTTCTGTTCTAGTTCTGTTCTAGTTCTGTTCTAGTTCTGTTCTAGTTCTGTTCTAGTTCTGTTCTAGTTCTGTTCTAGTTCTGTTCTAGTTCTGTTCTAGTTCTGTTCTAGTTCTGTTCTAGTTCTGTTCTAGTTTGTTCTAGTTCTGTTCTAGTTCTGTTCTTCTAGTTCTGTTCTAGTTCTGTTCTAGTTCTGTTCTAGTTCTGTTCTAGTTTGTTCTAGTTTTGTTCTAGTTCTGTTGTAGTTCTGTTCTAGTTCTGTTATAGTTGTTCTAGTTCTGTTATAGTTCTGTTCTAGTTCTGTTCTAGTTCTGTTCTAGTTCTGTTCTAGTTCTGTTCTAGTTCTGTTCTAGTTCTGTTCTAGTTCTGTTCTAGTTCTGTTCTAGTTCTGTTCTAGTTCTGTTCTAGTTCTGTTCTAGTTCTGTTCTAGTTCTGTTCTAGTTCTGTTCTAGTTCTGTTCTAGTTCTGTTCTAGTTCTGTTCTAGTTCTGTTCTAGTTCTGTTCTAGTTCTGTTCTAGTTCTGTTCTAGTTCTGTTCTAGTTCTGTTCTAGTTCTGTTCTAGTTCTGTTCTAGTTCTGTTCTAGTTCTGTTCTAGTTCTGTTCTAGTTCTGTTCTAGTTCTGTTTCTAGTTCTGTTCTAGTTCTGTTCTAGTTCTGTTCTAGTTCTGTTCTAGTTCTGTTCTAGTTCTGTTCTAGTTCTGTTCTAGTTCTGTTCTAGTTCTGTTCTAGTTCTGTTCTAGTTCTGTTCTAGTTCTGTTCTAGTTCTGTTCTAGTTCTGTTCTAGTTCTGTTCTAGTTCTGTTCTAGTTCTGTTCTAGTTCTGTTCTAGTTCTGTTCTAGTTCTGTTCTAGTTCTGTTCTAGTTCTGTTCTAGTTCTGTTCTAGTTCTGTTCTAGTTCTGTTCTAGTTCTGTTCTAGTTCTGTTCTAGTTCTGTTCTAGTTCTGTTCTAGTTCTGTTCTAGTTCTGTTCTAGTTCTGTTCTAGTTCTGTTCTAGTTCTGTTCTAGTTCTGTTCTAGTTCTGTTCTAGTTCTGTTCTAGTTCTGTTCTAGTTCTGTTCTAGTTCTGTTCTAGTTCTGTTCTAGTTCTGTTCTAGTTCTGTTCTAGTTCTGTTCTAGTTCTGTTCTAGTTCTGTTCTAGTTCTGTTCTAGTTCTGTTCTAGTTCTGTTCTAGTTCTGTTCTAGTTCTGTTCTAGTTCTGTTCTAGTTCTGTTCTAGTTCTGTTCTAGTTCTGTTCTAGTTCTGTTCTAGTTCTGTTCTAGTTCTGTTCTAGTTCTGTTCTAGTTCTGTTCTAGTTCTGTTCTAGTTCTGTTCTAGTTCTGTTCTAGTTCTGTTCTAGTTCTGTTCTAGTTCTGTTCTAGTTCTGTTCTAGTTCTGTTCTAGTTCTGTTCTAGTTCTGTTCTAGTTCTGTTCTAGTTCTGTTCTAGTTTGTTCTAGTTCTGTTGTAGTTCTGTTCTAGTTCTGTTCTAGTTCTGTTCTAGTTCTGTTATAGTTCTGTTCTAGTTCTGTTTCTAGTTCTGTTCTAGTTCTGTTCTAGTTCTGTTCTAGTTCTGTTCTAGTTCTGTTCTAGTTCTGTTCTAGTTCTGTTCTAGTTCTGTTCTAGTTCTGTTCTAGTTCTGTTCTAGTTCTGTTCTAGTTCTGTTCTAGTTCTGTTCTAGTTCTGTTCTAGTTCTGTTCTAGTTCTGTTCTAGTTCTGTTCTAGTTCTGTTCTAGTTCTGTTCTAGTTCTGTTCTTTCTGTTCTAGTTCTGTTCTAGTTCTGTTCTAGTTCTGTTCTAGTTCTGTTCTAGTTCTGTTCTAGTTCTGTTCTAGTTCTGTTCTAGTTCTGTTCTAGTTCTGTTCTAGTTCTGTTCTAGTTCTGTTCTAGTTCTGTTCTAGTTCTGTTCTAGTTCTGTTCTAGTTCTGTTCTAGTTCTGTTCTAGTTCTGTTCTAGTTCTGTTCTAGTTCTGTTCTAGTTCTGTTCTAGTTCTGTTCTAGTTCTGTTCTAGTTCTGTTCTAGTTCTGTTCTAGTTCTGTTCTAGTTCTGTTCTAGTTCTGTTCTAGTTCTGTTCTAGTTCTGTTCTAGTTCTAGTTCTAGTTCTGTTCTTGTTCTAGTTCTGTTCAAGTTCTGTTCTAGTTCTGTTCTAGTTCTGTTCTAGTTCTGTTCTAGTTCTGTTCTAGTTCTGTTCTAGTTCTGTTCTAGTTCTGTTCTAGTTCTGTTCTAGTTCTGTTCTAGTTCTGTTCTAGTCTAGTTCTGTTCTAATTTGGTATAGTTCTGTTATAGTTCAATTTATGTCTTTTCAATATTTAAGTTCATATTCTCACTGAGATTCAATGTATAACAAATTATTTCGAAATGTAGCAGGACGTATGATTAATATTTATTATTGACTTAATATTAAGTATCCGCTAGATATTTATATGTATATATGTACTTCCGTGCGAATCAGTAACTTATTTCAAACTTTTAACTCTTTTACAAAACTGTCCTTAACCTGCTTCTATTACTATCCTTCAGTTTGTAGGCCTAGTATTAATTTTGTATAATCCTGTCACGTAGTTATTTTACCATACACGGACATCAAGCGGAAATTGTGGCTAAATGCTGACTGAATACTATGTACTACACAGCTACTAATCAAACTCTTCTCATCGCCATGGGTTACTAATCCAATAGTGTACTTTTCCAATGAAAGACTTTCTCATCACAATGTTGTGCAAATATCAGCATAAACTTACAATAGTTCGGTCGGTCTTCATGCCATACTCTATATGACATGGGGGTAGTGGACAAAATGGAACCACAATTCGAGAAGGGATTTTCAATTTTTAAGCTTTGTGCTCCAAAAAATTTAGTTCGTTATTAGTAGTGTATGGTGTTGTAAGGAGGATTTTGTTTTTTTTTTTTTTTTTGTAAAGAGGGTAGAGAGTGGGTTAGAGTTACGTATTTGGTTATGCACAAAGGTATTGACTCGATTAGATTTTATATTTGTATTCTAGAGATAGGTGAAATTACAGAAATGTCATACATATAGGGGTATTTATTGGTTGTAATTGTAAACTTAATGTAATAGGAGATGTGAAGTGGTTCTGGTTATGGCAATAGCAGGAATAGCAGTGGGTGCAAGGGTGGTTGTTTTAAATTAAAATCAATATGTGTACGAAAAGAATACTTTCCTATGATGTTACTGAAGATTTATTTCAAAATATTGAAGGAAAACTTATTAAATTTTAATAAGTCAAATGTCGTCAAAATTTAATTTTAGTTAAAATATCATTTCTTAATTTTTTTGCATATCTTGTTTAGAAATATTTTAATTTTTTTTTTTTAATTGAAAATACTTATTTCGACTTTGTTATACCCATCTTAAGCCGGAAGTCCAGTTGAGTATACAAAATCAAAATTCATTTTTAACTAAACATCTTAATGGACTTAAATAAAAATTGCAATTTATTTTCACTTACCCACAACATAAAATAACTTAAAATATTGTTTGTTTTTCCTTCACTTATTTATACGTATAAATATATTTGTTCGCATGTCACAAAACGACCGAAAAAGGAAAAAAATAAACTCAGTCCAAAATTAACTGTCTTACATGAATGAGATTATGTCTTAATCATTGTTAAAAGTTGCAGTTTTAGACATGCATCACATTTGTGTATGAACATTGCATGCAACGTCATGCCATAGCATGCCAAACAGGCCAAACACATGATGCATATAAATTGCACCTTTCGGGAAAAGCATTTACAGATGACAGGCAATAAAATGTCCAAAGGATTGGTAAACTATTTATTACACAGTGAAGAAGAAATAATAAGAAAACAACAACAAACATCAATATGTTTGCAACAAAAGGCAGCAGCAACAACAGCAGCAGGGGCAATAATAACAACATCAGCAGTAGTGTATTAACAGCAAACAGTATGGTTGCATTTTATATGTCAACATTAACATATTTATCGCATAAATTGAAAGAACTTTTAATCGGACTTAAGCTTAACAATTTGCAGGCAATAATGCAACCAAACCAAAAACGAAAAGGAGAAAATGTATCAACAGCAACAAAAACTACTATAAACTTAAGCAATATGCAGAACATCAACGACAACAACAACAGCAATATCAGCAGCCAAATGTACAATGAACAATGTAGTGAATGAACATTCATGAACAGATGAACGATGTTGATGACGATGATAAAGATGATGGGATAAGGTTTAAAGGGGTTTTTACTTGTTAGGACTTATGCGCTACATTAAGGGGAGTTAGAATTTCGATTTGCTATCTGGTTGGTATTTTATGAGAAGAGCTGAGATTTATGGCGCTACTTCAGTTCTAGTTTAGTTCTAGTTCAGTTCTAGTTCAGTTCTAGTTCAGTTCTAGTTGAGTTCTAGTTCAGTTCTAGTTCAGTTCTAGTTCAGTTCTAGTTCAGTTCTAGTTCAGTTCTAGTTCAGTTCTAGTTCAGTTGTAGTTCAGTTCTAGTTCAGTTCTAGTTCAGTTCTAGTTCAGTTCTAGTTCACTTCTAGTTCAGTTCTAGTTCAGTCTAGTTCAGTTGTAGTTCAGTTCTAGTTCAGTTCTAGTTCAGTTCTAGTTCAGTTCTAGTTCAGTTCTAGTTCAGTTCTAGTTCAGTTCTAGTTCAGTTCTAGTTCAGTTCTAGTTCAGTTCTAGTTCAGTTCTAGTTCAGTTCTAGTTCAGTTCTAGGTCAGTTCTAGTTCAGTTCAGTAGTTCTAGTTCAGTTCTAGTTCAGTTCTAGTTCAGTTCTAGTTCAGTTCTAGTTCAGTTCTAGTTCAGTTCTAGTTCAGTTCTAGTTCAGTTCTAGTTCAGTTCTAGTTCAGTTCTAGTTCAGTTCTAGTTCAGTTCTAGTTCAGTTCTAGTTCAGTTCTAGTTCAGTTCTAGTTCAGTTCTAGTTCAGTTCTAGTTCAGTTCTAGTTCAGTTCTAGTTCAGTTCTAGTTCAGTTCTAGTTCAGTTCTGTAGTTCAGTTCTAGTTCAGTTCTAGTTCAGTTCTAGTTCAGTTCTAGTTCAGTTCTAGTTCAGTTCTAGTTCAGTTCTAGTTCAGTTCTAGTTCAGTTCTAGTTCAGTTCTAGTTCAGTTCTAGTTCAGTTCTAGTTCAGTTCTAGTTCAGTTCTAGTTCAGTTCAGTTCAGTTTTCTAGTTCAGTTCTAGTTCAGTTCTAGTTCAGTTCTAGTTCAGTTCTAGTTCAGTTCTAGTTCAGTTCTAGTTCAGTTCTAGTTCAGTTCTAGTTCAGTTCTAGTTCAGTTCTAGTTCAGTTCTAGTTCAGTTCTAGTTCAGTTCTAGTTCAGTTCTAGTTCAGTTCTAGTTCAGTTCTAGTTCAGTTCTAGTTCAGTTCTAGTTCAGTTCTAGTTCAGTTCTAGTTCAGTTCTAGTTCAGTTCTAGTTCAGTTCTAGTTCAGTTCTAGTTCAGTTCTAGTTCAGTTCTAGTTCAGTTCTAGTTCAGTTCTAGTTCAGTTCTAGTTCAGTTCTAGTTCAGTTCTAGTTCAGTTCTAGTTCAGTTCTAGTTCAGTTCTAGTTCAGTTCTAGTTCAGTTCTAGTTCAGTTCTAGTTCAGTTCTAGTTCAGTTCTAGTTCAGTTCTAGTTCAGTTTCTAGTTCAGTTCTAGTTCAGTTCTAGTTCAGTTCTAGTTTCAGTTCTAGTTCAGTTCTAGTTCAGTTTCTAGTTCAGTTCTAGTTCAGTTCTAGTTCAGTTCTAGTTCAGTTCTAGTTCAGTTCTAGTTCAGTTCTAGTTCAGTTCTAGTTCAGTTCTAGTTCAGTTCTAGTTCAGTTCTAGTTCAGTTCTAGTTCAGTTCTAGTTCAGTTCTAGTTCAGTTCTAGTTCAGTTCTAGTTTCAGTTCTAGTTCAGTTCTTGTTCAGTTCTAGTTCAGTTCAGTTCTAATTCATTTCTAGTTAATTTCGAGTTTCATACGATTACGATGGATTTCTGATTGAATAGGGTGCTTTCAGCAGTCTTCTACAACCATTTAAACGTTACTTTTTTGACAAGTTTAATTTTTTCACATTTTAAAGAAAGTGATGCACTTAACCACGCAACAACGGTGCTAATTCATGTTTGCTTAACAGCTTGGAACAAACTACGAAGTAACAAAGGAGGCGGAATAACGAATAACGTCCAAAATGTGTTCATAGTATGAATGTGATGGCTCGGTTTAAGTGATATTCCAGCACTACTGTAACAACAACAACAACAGCAACGGGCGTTTTTAGGATTTAATAAAAGTGGGCATTTCAAGAAATAAAATATATGTGTACATGTTTAAATAAATCCTGGCCTGGCGATGTGATCTTTTTGGAAATTAAACTATTGCCGCTTGTTTATGGTTGTTGCATCTTTCGACGTTTCACTTAAATCACTTAAAAGATGAATGACTCAAGGCTACAGCAATATGAGCATGAACAGCAGTAGTAGTTGAAGCAGCTAAAGTAATAGCAACAACATTAACTTACAACTGAAACTACAACAATATTTACTGCCTCAGTGTAGTAACTCGTACAAAACAACAAAAAAACAAACAAATAAACAGCATTTTAATAGGAACATTCATATTATATCATGACAACTGCTGCATGCAACATTTTCACTTATATGCATTGCACGATGTCTGCGTCATGTCACTTACCAAACAACCGGCAACAATAACAACAAACACAGCAACAGCAATATCAAGTAGTATGTTTTATAACTCTCTGACATGGTTGTTTTATGTGTGACCACAGTAACTGTCCAAAATTGTACATTAAGTCTTTTCTACAGGCCACTTCTTTCTTGTTATTGGTTTTTCTTTTTACTTCAGACGGACAAACTGCTGATACGTCCGTCCCTCCTTCCGTTCAGGTCCATTTTATATTTTACTTATTGGTTTTAGACTTTAATCTCTCTTTATGTTGCATTGTGCATTTATTGCGTTTTAAATGCAATCATAAATCAAATTGAATTTATGTCAACATTTTTATGGTTGTTTGTCCGAAGGCGCTATTTCATGTAACTTTGCAATGAGATTAAATAAATTATGCTCGTTTTAGAGTTTATGTATTTTTTTGTGGTTTTGTTTCTTTTTTAGGGAGCTCCATAAGCAATTTTTTGGTGACCATATACCGCCGAACTTTTGAAGAAAATATGAGAAAAAACAATTAGCCAGCTGGTTTACTATAGTCAGATTTTTAAATTATTATGTGTAAATGATAAGTTAGGGCATTTCGTTTTTAAAATAACATCAACGTACTATATATTCAAACAATTATGGTACCAAAAGTACGAATATATTGTACTATTGGCACCATAATTAACTACAGTCGTGAATATTGGCTTGACTAGTCTTTACTATTAAGATGCCTGCATGTAGTCTAAATTATGGTATTGGCTATAGTATTAACTTTAGTCCTGAATATAGTTTTAATAAGAGTCTTGACTATAGGTCTTTAATATAGCTTGTCTTGACTATATTTCCGACTATACCCATAACTATAATTCTGACCTTTGTCTTTAACATAATTCTGACTATGGTAGGTAGGTAGGTAGGTAGGTTGATACGAGGATGTATACTACATCAAATCCGAAGTAATACACCTAGGCTACTATCGGGCCTGTTGTGCCCTCCTTATCATGAACAAAAAAGAACTGAAAGAATTACTTTTCAGTGTTCAGAAACTCAGTTTCCTGAACGTAATTCCTAAGAATCTTCCAATCAGTGTTAGTCAGGAATGTTATTTCCGGAATAACATCACTTCCAAGATACTTGGATCTAACTTGGACGAATGCCTGGCAGTGGCAAAGAAAGTGCTCCAGAATTTCACTGTCCTCTCCACATGCTCTACATTCGTCTGAATCCGCACGTCCAATTTTGCAGAGATGTGCTCGTAATCCTGTGTGTCCACTCAGAATACGTACCATCATACTAACTGCAGACTTGCTCATTTTGAGGAGATTTTTTGTCTTGCTCTCATCAGGGTCACCCCACAGGATCTTCATGGTTCTACCCACTGTTTCATTATTCCAAGAGGCCTTATGGGATTTTCTCACCCATATTTTAGTTCAGCTTTTGTTGCGTCAAATGGTTTGGCGCTTGTCAGGTTAACTGCCTCGAGCTCCCTTCCCTTTAAAGCTATTACATTCGCCCTTTCGTTACCGACTACTCCCGAGTGGGCTGGTACCCATATGATGTGAACCTTACCTCTGGGAGAGTATTCAGTTAAAGCTTTCTTACAATCCAATACGATCTTAGATTTCGTTCTATCGCCTGATATCGCCCTAATTGCCTTCTGGCTGTCGGTAAATATATTAAGCGCTGTGGGCGCCATATTTATTCTGACTATAGTTTCGTCCTTTTTCAGTAATAGTTCAGTTCTAGTTCGATTCTAGTTCAGTTCTAGTTCGTTCTAGTTCAGTTCTAGTTCAGTTCTAGTTCAGTTCTAGTTCAGTTCTAGTTCAGTCTAGTTCAGTTCTAGTTCAGTTCTAGTTCAGTTCTAGTTCAGTTCTAGTTCAGTTCTAGTTCAATTCTAGTTCATTCTAGTTCAGTTCTAGTTCAGTTCTAGTCAGTTCAGTTCTAGTTCAGTTCTAGTTCAGTTCTAGTTCAGTTCTAGTTCAGTCTAGTTCAGTTCTAGTTCAGTTCTAGTTCAGTTCTAGTTCAGTTCTAGTTCCGTTAGTCAGTAGTTCAGTTCTAGTTCAGTTCTAGTTCAGTTCTAGTTCAGTTCTAGTTCAGTTCTAGTCAGTTCTAGTTCAGTTCTAGTTCAGTTCTAGTTCAGTTCTAGTTCAGTTCTAGTTCAGTTCTAGTTCAGTTCTAGTTCAGTTTCTAGTTCAGTTCTAGTTCAGTTCTAGTTCAGTTCTAGTTCATAGTTCAGTTCTAGTCAGTTCTAGTTCTAGTTCCGTTCTAGTTCTAGTTCAGTTCTAGTTCAGTTCTAGTCAGTTCTAGTTCTCTATTCAGTTCTAGTTCAGTTCTAGTTCAGTTCTAGTTCAGTTCTAGTTCAGTCTAGTTCCTAGTTCAGTTCTAGTCAGTTCTAGTTCAGTTCTAGTTCAGTTCTAGTTCAGTTCTAGTTCAGTAGTTCTAGTTCAGTTCTAGTTCAGTTCTAGTTCAGTTCTAGTTCAGTTCTAGTTCAGTTCTAGTTCAGTTTCTAGTTCAGTTCTAGTTCAGTTCTAGTTCAGTTCTAGTTCAGTTCTAGTCAGTTCTAGTTCAGTTCTAGTTCAGTTCTAGTTCAGTTTAGTTCAGTTCTAGGTTCAGTTCTAGTTCAGTTCTAGTTTCAGTTCTAGTTCAGTCTAGTTCAGTTCTAGTTCTAGTTCTAGTTCAGTTCTAGTTTCTAGTTCAGTTCTAGTTCAGTTCTAGTTCATTTCTAGTTCAGTTCAGTTCAGTTGCTAGTTTCAGTCTAGTGTCAGTTCTAGTTCAGTTCTAGTTCAGTTCTATTCAGTTTCTAGTCAGTTCTAGTTCAGTTCTAGTTCTAGTTCAGTTCTAGTTCAGTTCTAGTTCAGTTCTGGTTCAGTTCTAGTTCAGTTCTAGTTTCAGTTCTAGTTCTAGTTCAGTTCTAGTTCGTTCTAGTTCAGTTCTAGTTTCAGTTCTAGTTCAGTTCTAGTTCAGTTCTAGTTCAGTTCTAGTTCATTCTAGTTCAGTCTAGTTCAGTTCTTTACTAGATTTTAAAAAATTATATTTTCTGTTTCAATTGCATACTTTTAGGCTACCACTTTTGTATGTATGTATTCAAAAATACAGTGTAGTAAGTATATAACCCACAGCCACCTAACGTCATGGCTATCATGACAATTTGTGTCAGTCAATTATTTTACCATAATGTCATGTTGTAATTGTCATAATGCAATATAAAATCAATAACCATATAAAATGAAAATTATTTCACATTTTATGATTTTTGAAAAATTTTGTATAATTTCCAAATGCTTGGTAGTAGCAGTACAAGTATTCATTACAAAACAATCATCAAATCATATTTTAATATGATTAGTTGGAATTTATGATATGGCCATCAACAAAATTTTCCGTTTGTTAATTTCCATTTGAAATTATATATTTATAGATCTAAAATGCAAAATAGCTATAATCACAAATATTGATGGTTTTGCTAGAAATATTTTTGAATCTTTTTTTCCGTTTCAGATTTGCAGATGAACATTTAAATACAATATTTTATAGCCATCATAAAATATTATAATATACTTCATTAGCAATCAAAAATATAAAAATCTGTTTGGATTTTTATTCCAAGTATTTGTTTTCGTCAGGCGGTTGGTTGTTTGATTAGTTATATTTTGTCTGTGTTAAAGTGTGCGTAGTATATTTTGGGATATTCGCTGATTGTTTTAAAACTACAAAATCAAATAAATTGTTTGATTTATAGTCATGTTTATTACTTCTGTTGTTTTCTATGTTTGTTTATCTTTAGACAGCTAAAATGTGTGTTACTATTTGTAGTTTGCGGGTATTTTATATGGTAAAAAAAGTCATAATTAAAATGTAAATATTTGTAGTTAAATGGTTTTTTGGGATTTTATGTAAGAGAGTTATGTTTTCTAAAAATCTAACTACTAACTACTAACTAACTAACTAACTAACCTAACTAACTAACTAACTAACTAACTAACTAACTAACTAACTAACTAACTAACTAACTAACTAACTAACTAACTAACTAACTAACTACTACTAACTAACTAACTAACTAACTAACTAACTAACTAACTAACTAACTAACTAACTAACTAACTAACTAACTAACTAACTAACTAACTAACTAACTAACTAACTAACTAACTAACTAACTAACTAACTACTAACTAACTAACTAACTAACTAACTAACTAACTAACTAACTAACTAACTAACTAACTAACTAACTAACTAACTAACTAACTAACTAACTAACTAACTACTAACTAACTAACTAACTAACTAACTAACTAACTAACTAACTACTAACTAACTAACTACTACTAACTAACTAACTAACTAACTAACTAACTAACTAACTAACTAACTAACTAACTACTAACTAACTAACTAACTACTAACTAACTACTAACTAACTAACTACTAACTAACTAACTACTAACTAACTAACTAACTAACTAACTAACTACTAACTAACTAACTAACTAACTAACTAACTAACTAACTAACTAACTAACTACTAACTAACTAACTAACTAACTAACTAACTACTAACTAACTAACTAACTAACTAACTAACTAACTACTAACTAACTAACTAACTAACTAACTAACTAACTAACTAACTAACTAACTAACTAACTAACTAACTAACTAACTAACTACTAACTAACTAACTAACCTAACTAACTAACTAACTAACTAACTAACTACTAACTACTACTAACTAACTAACTAACTAACTAACTAACTAACTAACTAACTAACTAACTAACTACTACTAACTAACTAACTAACTAACTAACTAACTAACTAACTAACAACTAACTAACTAACTAACTAACTAACTAACTAACTAACTAACTAACTAACTAACTAACTAACTAACTAACTAACTAACTAACTAACTAACTAACTACTAACTAACTAACTAACTAACTAACTAACTAACTAACTACTAACTAACTAACTAACTAACTAACTAACTAACTAACTAACTAACTAACTAACTAACTAACTACTAACTAACTACTAACTAACTAACTAACTAACTAACTAACTAACTAACTAACTAACTAACTACTAACTAACTAACTAACTAACTACTAACTAACGAACTAACTACTAACATAACTAACTAACTAACTAACTAACTAACTAACTAACTAACTAACTAACTAACTAACTAACTAAACTAACTAACTAACTAACTAACTAACTAACTAACTAACTAACTAACTAACTAACAACTAACTAACTAACTACTAACTAACTAACTAACTAACTAACTAACTAACTAACTAACTAACTAACTAACTAACTAACTAACTAACTAACTAACTAACTACTAACTAACTAACTAACTAACTAACTAACTAACTAACTAACTAACTAACTAACTAACTAACTAACTAACTACTAACTAACTACTAACTAACTAACTAACTAACTAACTACTAACTAACTAACTAACTACTAACTACTAACTACTAACTACTACACTAACTAACTAACTAACTAACTAACTAACTACTAACTAACTAACTAACTAACTAACTAACTAACTAACTAACTAACTACCTAAGTTAGTCATAGTCTAGTCATAGTCTAGTCATAGTTTAGTCATAGTCTAGTCATAGTCTAGTCATGAGTCTAGTCATAGTCTAGTCATAGTCCTAGTCATAGTCTAGTCTAGTCTAGTCAGTCTAGTCATAGTCCTAGTCATAGTCTAGTCATAGTCTAGTCATAGTCTAGTCATAGTCTAGTCATAGTCTAGCATAGTCTATCAGAGTCTAGTCATAGTCTAGTCATAGTCTAGTCATACGTCTAGTCATAGTCATAGTCTAGTCATAGTCTAGTCATAGTCTAGTCATAGTCTAGTCATAGTCTAGTCATAGTCTAGTATTCTAGTCATAAGTCCTATCATAGTCTAGTACTAGTCTGTCCATAGTCCTAGTCATAGTCTAGTCATAGTCTAGTCATAGTCTAGTCAGAGTCTAGTCATAGTCTAGTCATAGTCTAGTCCATAGTCTAGTCATAGTCTAGTCATAGTCTAGTCTAGTCTAGTCATAGTCTAGTCATAGTTCTAGTCATAGTCTAGTCATAGTCAGTCATAGTCTAGTCATAGTCTAGTCATAGTCTAGTCATAGTCTAGTCATAGTCTAGTCATAGTCCTAGTCATAGGCCTGTCATAGTCTAGTCATAGTCTAGTCATAGTCTAGTCATAGTCTAGTCATAGTCTAGTCATAGTCTAGTCATAGTCCTAGTCATAGTCTAGTCATAGTCTAGTCATAGTCTAGTCATATTCTAGTCAGTAGTCCTAGTAATAGTCTAGTCATAGTCTAGTCATAGTCTAGTCATAGTCTAGTCATAGTCTAGTCATAGTCTAGTCATAGTCTAGTCATAGTCTAGTCATAGTCTAGTCATAGTCTAGTCATAGTCTAGTCATAGTCTAGTCATAGTCTAGTCATAGTCTAGTCATAGTCTAGTCATAGTCTAGTCATAGTCTAGTCATAGTCCTAGTCTAGTCTAGTCATAGTCTAGTACATAGTCTAGTCATAGTCTAGTCATAGTCTAGTCATAGTCAGTCATTGTCTAGTCATTGTCTAGTCATTGTCTAGTCATTGTCTAGTCATAGTTAAGTTATCAAGATTATATATTCAAGTCATTAGTCAAGACTATATTATATACATTGTACAATAACAATTATTATAGGCTGCACAATAGCCAAGACATTGAAGTTCAAAGATTATTTAATGGACTATAGTCTATAGTGTTCAATAGTTATTGCTACAGACTATTCTTTACTCCAGACAACCAGCATGGTTGCAGTTAAGATTTTAAACTGAATATAACGAAGTCTACGAATTTTATAGGATTGTAGGAAGTATTAAAGATAAGTCTTGATTATACACTGGACTATAGTCTGAATTATAGGCTGGACTATATTTCGGACATAAGTCTATGGAGTTTACTGCATTATAGAAAAGAAAAAAAAATTGTCTAAATATTTTTAAAACTCACTTTTTAAATTTATTTTATAGTTAATCAAAGTTAAAAATAAAAAAACCCCACCTTAAAAAGCTAAAAAATTATAATAAAATTTTTATTTATCCCATAAATCTTTACGCTCTGAAAACAATATCAATAGACAGCTTTTTTCGAATGCCCCTGATATGTGTGTTAAAATTAATTAACAAATCAAAATTTTATTATTATTAAATCAATCTTAAATCAACAAAGTCATAAATATCTTATTTTAATTATACGTCTATAAAAAGTCAACTTTACGAAAACAAAAGACTCTAATTAGATTCGTTTTTGTTGTAGAAAACATTAAGAAATCATTAATAAAACTTTGGAATTTATGTATATTTTGAAATCGAAACGTTTTTAAACATTTTAATGTGATAATCAAATTAAAATAAATGTTAAACTGTTTTATTTTTAGATTTAAACTCGAAAACTAACTTAAATAAAGCAGGAAAAGAAATTAATTTTCTATTGCGAGTAAAAGACAAGGGTGATGCCCTCTTAGAAACACAGTAGTATAAATGAGACAAGACGGTATGTTATGCAAATTTAAAATGAATTTAAATTTGCTTATTCCGAATTTCATCACTAAAGCGACATTTTTAGGCCAATATTGAGTGTTAAAGTAATTCTTAGAGAAGCCTGGAATAATCCTCATAAATTTTGTTCCAGGAGTTTTGGTACCTATTAAACTAATTTCATGCAAAAACTAAATTATACAAGAACAAACGTAGTCTAATCATATTATATGCAACATTTTCAATTAAAAAATTACTAAAATACCTTAACCAATTGATTATTTGGGGTAATTTTTCACAGTTTCCTAAATTAAATTGACATTTTCATCAACTTTATTGATGTAATATAAGAACTGTATATATAGCATCTGCCCAACTTTGCTACATTGAGTTAGTAAGTTTGCTTTTTGAGAATAACCTACAAATAAATATGAAAATCTTATATTATGCAATGGTAGCCCTGCAGCTATTTCTTATGGCAAATGCGGATGAAGATCGTACGACAACGATAGAAATTAAAATGTATCATTATAATTTTGGCGTTGGCAGATAAGCCGGCGCAGTTCTACAAGAAAACCGTTTTAAACAATTTTGTGTGCTAATCAAATTAAATAAAATAATGTTAATATGCAAAAAGTGTTAAGTTGGTTTCATTTTGAAATTAGATTTAAAAAAGCAGGGAATGAAGCTAATTGTGATTAGGAGTAAGAGACTAGACTATGACTAGACTATGACTAGACTATGACTAGACTATGACTAGACTATGACTAGACTATGACTAGACTATGACTAGACTATGATAGACTATGACTAGACTATGATGACTATGACTAGACTATGACTAGACTATGACTAGACTATGACTAGACTATGACTAGACTATGACTAGACTATGACTAGACTATGACTAGACTATGACTAGACTATGACTAGACTATGACTAGACTATGACTAGACTATGACTAGACTATGACTAGACTATGACTAGACTAGACTTGACTAGACTATGACTAGACTATGACTAGACTATGACTAGACTATGACTAGACTATGACTAGACTATGACTAGACTATGACTAGACTATGACTAGACTATGACTAGACTATGACTAGACTATGACTAGACTATGACTAGACTATGACTAGACTATGACTAGACTATGACTAGACTATGACTAGACTATGACTAGACTATGACTAGACATGACTAGACTATGACTAGACTATGACTAGACTATGACTAGACTATGACTAGACTATGACTAGACTATGACTAGACTATGACTAGACTATGACTAGACTATGACTAGACTATGACTAGACTATGACTAGACTATGACTAGACTATGACTAGACTATGACTAGACTATGACTAGACTATGACTAGACTATGACTAGACTATGACTAGACTATGACTAGACTATGACTAGACTATGACTAGACTATGACTAGACTATGACTAGACTAGACTAGACTATGACTAGACTATGACTAGACTATGACTAGACTGACTAGACTATGAGACTATGACTAGACTGTGACTAGACTATGACTAGACTATGACTAGACTATGACTAGACTATGACTAGACTATGACTAGACTATGACTAGACTATGACTAGACTATGACTAGACTATGACTAGACTATGACTAGACTATGACTAGACTATGACTAGACTGACTAGACTATGACTAGACTATGACTAGACTATGACTAGACTATGACTAGACTATGACTAGACTATGACTAGACTATGACTAGACTATGACTAGACTATGACTAGACTATGACTAGACTATGACTAGACTATGACTAGACTATGACTAGACTATGACTAGACTATGACTAGACTATGACTAGACTATGACTAGACTATGACTAGACTATGACTAGACTATGACTAGACTATGACTAGACTATGACTAGACTATGATAGACTAGACTAGACTATGACTAGACTATGACTAGACTATGACTAGACTATGACTAGACTATGACTAGACTATGACTAGACTATGACTAGACTATGACTAGACTATGACTAGACTATGACTAGACTATGACTAGACTATGACTAGACTATGACTAGACTATGACTAGACTATGACTAGACTATGACTAGACTATGACTAGACTAGACTATGACTAGACTATGACTAGATGACTAGACTATGACTAGACTATGACTAGACTATGACTAGACTATGACTAGACTATGACTAGACTATGACTAGACTATGACTAGACTATGACTAGACTATGACTAGGACTAGAGTGAGAGAGGTTAGTTAGTTAGTTAGTTAGTTAGTTAGTTAGTTAGTTAGTTAGTTAGTTAGTTAGTTAGTTACTAGTAGTTAGTTTAGTTAGTTAGTTAGTTAGTTAGTTAGTTAGTTAGTGTTAGTAGTTAGTTAGTTAGTTAGTGTAGTTAGTTAGTTAGTTAGTTAGGTAGTTAGTTAGTTAGTAGTTAGTTAGTTAGTTAGTTAGTTAGTTAGTAGTTAGTTAGTTAGTTAGTTAGTTAGTTAGTTAGTTAGTTAGTTAGTTAGTTAGTTAGTTAGTTAGTTAGTAGTTAGTTAGTTAGTTTAGTTAGTTAGTTAGGTTAGTTAGTTAGTTAGTTAGTTAGTTAGTTAGTTAGTTAGTTAGTTAGTAGTTAGTTAGTTAGTAGTTAGTTAGTTAGTTAGTTAGTTAGTTAGTTAGTAGTTAGTTAAGTTAGTTAGTTAGTTAGTTAGTAGTTAGTTAGTTAGTTAGTAGTAGTTAGTAGTTAGTTAGTTAGTTAGTAGTTAGTTAGTTAGTTAGTTAGTTAGTTGTTAGTTAGTTAGTTAGTTAGTTAGTTAGTAGTTAGTTAGTTAGTTAGTTAGTTAGTTAGTTAGTTAGTTAGTTAGTTAGTTAGTTAGTAGTTAGTTAGTAGTTAGTTAGTAGTTAGTTAGTTAGTTAGTTAGTTAGTTAGTAGTTAGTTAGTTAGTTAGTTAGTTAGTAGTTAGTTAGTTAGTTAGTTAGTTAGTTAGTTAGTAGTTAGTTAGTTAGTTAGTTAGTTAGTTAGTAGTTAGTTAGTAGTTAGTAGTTAGTTAGTTAGTAGTTAGTTAGTTAGTTAGTTAGTTGTAGTTAGTTAGTTAGTTAGAGTAGTTAGTTAGTTAGTTAGTAGTTAGTTAGTTAGTAGTTAGTTAGTAGTTAGTTAGTTAGTTAGTTAGTTAGTTAGTTAGTTAGGTAGTTAGTTAGTTAGTTAGTTAGTTAGTAGTTAGTTAGTTAGTTAGTAGGTAGTTAGTTAGTTAGTTAGTTAGTTAGTTAGTTAGTTAGTTAGTTAGTTAGTTAGTTAGTTAGTTAGTTAGTAGTTAGTTAGTTAGTTAGTTAGTTAGTTAGTTAGGTAGTTAGTAGTTAGTTAGTTAGTTAGTTAGTAGTTAGTTAGTTAGTTAGTTAGTAGTTAGTTAGTTAGTTAGTTAGTTAGTTAGTTGTTAGTTAGTTAGTTAGTTAGTTAGTAGTAGTTAGTTAGTTAGTTAGTTAGTTAGTAGTTAGTAGTTAGTTAGTAGTTAGTTAGTTAGTTAGTTAGTTAGTTAGTTAGTTAGTTAGTTAGTTAGTTAGTTAGTTAGTTAGTTAGTTAGTTAGTTAAGTAGTTAGTTAGTTAGTAGTTAGTTAGTTAGTTAGTTAGTAGTTAGTTAGTTAGTTAGTTAGTTAGTTAGTAGTTAGTTAGTTAGTTAGTTAGTAGTTAGTTAGTTAGTTAGTTAGTTAGTTAGTAGTTAGTTAGTTAGTTAGTTAGTTAGTTAGTTAGTTAGTTAGTTAGTTTTAGTTAGTTAGTTAGTAGTTAGTTAGTTAGTTAGTTAGTTAGTTAGTTAGTTAGTTAGTTAGTTAGTTAGTTAGTTAGTTAGTTAGTTAGTTAGTTAGTTAGTTAGTTAGTTAGTTAGTTAGTTAGTAGTTAGTTAGTTAGTTAGTTAGTTAGTTAGTTAGTAGTTAGTTAGTTAGTTAGTTAGTTAGTTAGTTAGTTAGTTAGTAGTTAGTTAGTTAGTTAGTTAGTTAGTTAGTTAGTTAGTTAGTTAGTTAGTTAGGTTAGTTAGTTAGTTAGTTAGTTAGTTAGTTAGTTAGTTAGTAGTTAGTTAGTAGTTAGTTAGTTGTAGTTAGTTAGTTAGTTAGTTAGTTAGTTAGTTAGTTAGTAGTTAGTTAGTTAGTTAGTTAGTTGTTAGTTAGTTAGTTAGTTAGTTAGTTAGTAGTTAGTTAGTTAGTTAGTTAGTTAGTTAGTTAGTTAGTTAGTGACTAAACTAAACTAAACTGGACTAAAGTGGTTTAATTTTAAGTTTAACTATGACAACTTCAGCTGTCTTGACGATAACTTAACTGGATATTAAAATCTTGTTTCCAGTTATAAACAAACTCAAGTTTAGATAATTAACTTGATCATATTTATTTGCCCATTTTCTTTCGCCATTATAAAAGTGCATTAAACACAAATTTCCAAGCGATATGTTAAAACATTAATCATGCCAACAAAATAAAGCGTTTAATGTTTACTGTCATTTCTTATAAATAAATTTTAAAACGAAAAGCAAAAAAAAAAAAAAATCAACTTGCAACATGCACTTAAGTTTTACAACGCTAAAATCAAAATAAATCAGTTTGACAGCACATTTCATATGACAGGCATATAGTATGAAGCCCGTCAACAACAACCAACTAACATTCATGCATAACGACAGACAAGCAAACAGAACGGACGGACAGGAGTGTGTGTAAGTTTTGACGCTTAAGTTAATTTACGCATAAAATGTCAATAAACAGTTGATAATGGTTTAAAGTAAATACAACACTGCATGCTTCGCTGCATATACTCACTTACGCGCAATATCAAATGTACACAGATTGAGAGGCCGACGACAGGACGGACGTAAAGTCAGTTGTAGTCATTTAGTTGCTGTGTTGCACATTACCCGTCTAAAGTGTAATAATGTTAAGTTAATTTTTTATGTCTTTTAGCTAAAAAATTTTGTTTTGTATTCTTCTTGTCTTATAGTTTTGCTTAAAATATATACGTCTACAGGGGGAATTGGAATAGTTCGTACAAATATCTAATAAGACTTCAATTTGAAATAATGCAGTCTCTAAGTAATTATTTATTCCCTTTGTGAACAATAACAATAACATAGTAGTCAGGAAAACTTTCATAGGTATACACAAATTGGCACTTGAAATGATGAGAAGCGCATAGTAAGCACCGTTTGCAAACAAATAAGTATCAAAGACTTTTTGTTAAGGACTTGTCTTATTATGTCTATTTCTGTTGTGTTAAAAATAGATAAGTGCTACTTTTTATATATCACTAGAAAGGTAAAGAATGCTAGATTTTAAATATTTACTCCTTTTGAAATATTATGAGAAATTTGTCTAGTCAGCCGTCCGTCCTTCTTTGTAACCCAGTAAACTTTGTTATCTAAGAAAACTGTTATGAGTTACTCCTTGTCGTTGGTTTCTAAAAGTGTAATTTCACTTTCCTCGTCGCTTATATCTCAGTTTAGAGCCGAAACAGTGCCACAATAGATTTCCGCTGGGGAAATTGAAAACTATATTGTAAAATATATCATTTCACTCCCTGTTCTTAAACAAAATAGTAATAATAATGTTACAATTTTATTTTTAATTTATGAAAAAAACATGTTGGCTGCACAATGATTGATTTATGTAGTTTAATTATATACAATGTGCTAAGTTTAACACAAATATTGTTTATAATAAATTAACATACAAAAACAAGAACGAAGCCAAAAAAAAAATATCAGTAAATTCTAGAGAATAAATAAAAACTTATGTTGTGTATTGTGTTTTACGGTTTAAAATGCAGCTATTAAAATTATCTATAATTTTTTTTCGCACACTACAGCGAGAATGATGGGCTCGACAGATGATGAATTTTCGTACCATAATGACATGTCGCGCGTGGACCTTAAGAATTCTAATCAAAAATGGGAAATAGACCTGTCCATTTATAAACAATAGACTAGACTATAGTCTATAGTTTAGTCTATAGTATAGTCTATATTCTAGTCTATAGTCTAATCTATAAACTAAATTATAGTCTAGTTTATAGTCTAATCTATAATATAATCTATAACCTAGTCTATAGTCTAGTCTGTAGTCTAGTCTGTAGTCTAGTCCATAGTCTAGGTTATAGTCCAGATTATAGTATAGTTAGTTTATAGTCCAGAATATAGTATAGTCTACTCTATAGTCGAGTCCATAGTCTAGTCTATAGTCTAGTCTATAGTCTAGTCTATAGTCTAGTCTATAGTCTAGTCTATAGTCTAGTCTATAGTCTAGTCTATAGTCTAGTCTATAGTCTAGTTTATAGTTAGTCGTCTATAGTCTAGTCTATAGTCTAGTCTATAGTCTAGTCTATAGTCTAGTCTATAGTCTAGTCTATAGTCTAGTCTATAGTCTAGTCTATAGTCTAGTCTATAGTCTAGTATAGTCTAGTCTATAGTCTAGCTATAGTCTAGTCTATAGTCTAGTCTATAGTCTAGTCTATAGTCTTGTCTATAGTCTAGTCTAGTCTATAGTCTAGTCTAGTCTATAGTCTATAGTCTAGTCTATAGTCTAGTCTATAGTCTAGTCTATAGTCTAGTCTATAGTCTATAGTCTAGTCTATAGTCTAGTCTATAGTCTAGTCTATAGTCTAGTCTATAGTCTAGTCTATAGCCTAGTCAAGTCTCTAGTCTAGTCTATGGTCTAGTCTATAGTCTAGTCTATAGTCTACTCTATAGTCTAGTCTATAGTCTAGTCTATAGTCTAGTCTATAGTCTAGTCTATAGTCTAGTCTATAGTCTAGTCTATAGTCTAGTCTATAGTCTAGTCTATAGTCTAGTCTATAGTCTAGTCTATAGTCTAGTCTATAGTCTAGTCTACAGTCTAGTCTATAGTCTAGTCTATAGTCTAGTCTATAGTCTAGTCTATAGTCTAGTCTATAGTCTAGTCTATAGTCTAGTCTATAGTCTAGTCTACAGTCTAGTCTATAGTCTAGTCTATAGTCTAGTCTATAGTCTAGTCTATAGTCTAGTCTATAGTCTAGTATATAGTCTAGTCTATAGTCTAGTCTATAGTCTAGTCTATATATAGTCTTGTCTATAGTCTATTCTAGTCTATAGTCTATAGTCTAGTCTATAGTCTATAGTCTAGTCTATAGTCTAGTCTATAGTCTAGTCTATAGTCTAGTCTATAGTCTAGTCTATAGTCTAGTCTATAGCCTAGTCAAGTCTCTAGTCTAGTCTATGGTCTAGTCTAGTCTAGTCTATAGTCTACTCTATAGTCTAGTCTATAGTCTAGTCTATAGTCTAGTCTATAGTCTAGTCTATAGTCTAGTCTATAGTCTAGTCTATAGTCTAGTCTATAGTCTAGTCTATAGTCTAGTCTATAGTCTAGTCTATAGTCTAGTCTATAGTTTAGTCTATAGTCTAGTCTATAGTCTAGTTTATAGTCTAGTCTATAGTCTAGTCTATAGTCTAGTCTATAGTCTAGTCTATAGTCTAGTCTATAGTCTAGTCTATAGTCTAGTCTATAGTCTAGTCTATAGTCTAGTATATAGTCTAGTCTATAGTCTAGTCTATAGTCTAGTCTATAGTCTAGTCTATAGTCTAGTCTATAGTCTAGTCTATAGTCTTGTCTATAGTCTAGTCTATAGTCTATAGTCTAGTCTATAGTCTATAGTCTAGTCTATAGTCTAGTCTATAGTCTAGTCTATAGTCTAGTCTATAGTCTAGTCTATAGTCTAGTCTATAGTCTAGTCTATAGTCTAGTCTATAGTCTAGTCTATAGTCTAGTCTATAGCCTAGTCAAGTCTCTAGTCTAGTCTATGGTCTAGTCTATAGTCTAGTCTATAGTCTACTCTATAGTCTAGTCTATAGTCTAGTCTATAGTCTAGTCTATAGTCTAGTCTATAGTCTAGTCTATAGTCTAGTATAGTCTAGTCTATAGTCTAGTCTATAGTCTAGTCTATAGTCTAGTCTATAGTCTAGTCTATAGTCTAGTCTATAGTCTAGTCTATAGTCTAGTCTATAGTCTAGTCTATAGTCTAGTCTATAGTCTAGTCTATAGTCTAGTCTATAGTCTAGTCTATAGTCTAGTCTATAGTCTAGTCTATAGTCTAGTCTATAGTCTAGTCTTTAGTCTAGTCTATAGTCTAGTCTATAGTCTAGTCTATAGTCTAGTCTATAGTCTAGTCTATAGTCTAGTCTATAGTCTAGTCTATAGTCTAGTCTATAGTCTAGTCTATAGTCTAGTCTATAGTCTAGTCTATAGTCTAGTCTATAGTCTAGTCTATAGTCTAGTCTATAGTCTAGTCTATAGTCTAGTCTATAGTCTAGTCTATAGTCTAGTCTATAGTCTAGTCTATAGTCTAGTCTATAGTCTAGTCTATAGTCTAGTCTATAGTCTAGTCTAGTCTATAGTCTAGTCTATAGTCTAGTCTATAGTCTAGTCTATAGTCTAGTCTATAGTCTAGTCTATAGTCTAGTCTATAGTCTAGTCTATAGTCTAGTCTATAGTCTAGTCTATAGTCTAGTCTATAGTCTAGTCTATAGTCTAGTCTATAGTCTAGTCTATATCTAGTCTATAGTCTAGTCTATAGTCTAGTCTATAGTCTAGTCTATAGTCTAGTCTATAGTCTAGTCTATAGTCTAGTCTATAGTCTAGTCTATAGTCTAGTCTATAGTCTAGTCTATAGTCTATAGTCTAGTCTAATCTAGTCTATAGTCTAGTCTATAGTCTAGTCTATAGTCTAGTCTATAGTCTAGTCTATAGTCTAGTCTATAGTCTAGTCTATAGTCTAGTCTAGTCTATAGTCTAGTCTATAGTCTAGTCTATAGTCTAGTCTATAGTCTAGTCTATAGTCTAGTCTATAGTCTAGTCTATAGTCTAGTCTATTGTCTAGTCTATTGCCTAGTCTATATTCTAGTCTATTGTGTAGTCTATATTCTAGTCTATAGTCTAGTCTATAGTCTAGTCTATAGTCTAGTCTATAGTCTAGTCTATAGTCTAGTCTATAGTCTAGTCTATAGTCTAGTCTATAGTCTAGTCTATAGTCTAGTCTATAGTCTAGTCTATAGTCTAGTCTATAGTCTAGTCTATAGTCTAGTCTATAGTCTAGTTTATAGTCTAGTCTATAGTCTAGTCTATAGTCTAGTCTATAGTCTAGTCTATAGTCTAGTCCATAGTCTAGTCTATAGTCTAGTCTATAGTCTAGTCTATAGTCTAGTCTATAGTCTAGTCTATAGTCTAGTCTATAGTCTAGTCTATAGTCTAGTCTATAGACTTGTCTATTGTCTAGTCTATTGTCTAGTCTATATTCTAGTCTATTGTCTAGTCTATATTCTAGTCTATAGTCTAGTCTAGTCTAGTCTATAGTCTAGTCTATAGTCTAGTCTATAGTCTAGTCTATAGTCTAGTCTATAGTCTAGTCTATAGTCAAGTCTATAGTCTAGTCTATAGTCTAGTCTATAGTCTAGTCTATAGTCTAGTCTATAGTCTAGTCTATAGTCTAGTCTATAGTCTAGTCTATAGTCTAGTCTATAGTCTAGTCTATAGTCTAGTCTATAGTCTAGTCTATAGTCTAGTCTATAGTCTAGTCTATAGTCTAGTCTATAGTCTAGTCTATAGTCTAGTCTATAGTCTAGTCTATAGTCTAGTCTATAGTCTAGTCTATAGTCCTCTATAGTCTAGTCTATAGTCTAGTCTATAGTCTAGTCTATAGTCTAGTCTATAGTCTAGTCTATAGTCTAGTCTATAGTCTAGTCTATAGTCTAGTCTATAGTCTAGTCTATAGTCTAGTCTATAGTCTAGTCTATAGTCTAGTCTATAGTCTAGTCTATAGTCTAGTCTATAGTCTAGTCTATAGTCTAGTCTATAGTCTAGTCTATAGTCTAGTCTATAGTCTAGTCTATAGTCTAGTCTATAGTCTAGTCTATAGTCTAGTCTATAGTCTAGTCTATAGTCTAGTCTATAGTCTAGTCTATAGTCTAGTCTATAGTCTAGTCTATAGTCTAGTCTATATTCTAGTCTATAGTCTAGTCTATAGTCTAGTCTATAGTCTAGTCTATAGTCTAGTCTATAGTCTAGTCTATAGTCTAGTCTATAGTCTAGTCTATAGTCTAGTCTATAGTCTAGTCTATAGTCTAGTCTATAGTCTAGTCTATAGTCTAGTCTATAGTCTAGTCTATAGTCTAGTCTATAGTCTAGTCTATAGTCTAGTCTATAGTCTAGTCTATAGTCTAGTCTATAGTCTAGTCTATAGTCTAGTCTATAGTCTAGTCTATAGTCTAGTCTATAGTCTAGTCTATAGTCTAGTCTATAGTCTAGTCTATAGTCTAGTCTATAGTCTAGTCTATAGTCTAGTCTATAGTCTAGTCTATAGTCTAGTCTTAGTCTAGTCTATAGTCTAGTCTATAGTCTAGTCTATAGTCTAGTCTATAGTCTAGTCTATAGTCTAGTCTATAGTCTAGTCTATAGTCTAGTCTATAGTCTAGTCTATAGTCTAGTCTATAGTCTATAGTCTAGTCTATAGTCTAGTCTATAGTCTAGTCTATAGTCTAGTCTATAGTCTAGTCTATAGTCTAGTCTATAGTCTAGTCTATAGTCTAGTCTATAGTCTAGTCTATAGTCTAGTCTATAGTCTAGTCTATAGTCTAGTCTATAGTCTAGTCTATAGTCTAGTCTATAGTCTAGTCTATAGTCTAGTCTATAGTCTAGTCTATAGTCTAGTCTATAGTCTAGTCTATAGTCTAGTCTATAGTCTAGTCTATAGTCTAGTCTATAGTCTAGTCTATAGTCTAGTCTATAGTCTAGTCTATAGTCTAGTCTATAGTCTAGTCTATAGTCTAGTCTATAGTCTAGTCTATAGTCTAGTCTATAGTCTAGTCTATAGTCTAGTCTATAGTCTAGTCTATATTCTAGTCTATAGTCTAGTCTAGTCTATAGTCTAGTCTATAGTCTAGTCTATAGTCTAGTCTATAGTCTAGTCTATAGTCTAGTCTATATTCTAGTCATAGTCTAGTCTAGTCTATAGTCTAGTCTATAGTCTAGTCTATAGTCTAGTCTATAGTCTAGTCTATAGTCTAGTCTATAGTCTAGTCTATAGTCTAGTCTATAGTCTAGTCTATAGTCTAGTCTATAGTCTAGTCTATAGTCTAGTCTATAGTCTAGTCTATAGTCTAGTCTATAGTCTAGTCTATAGTCTAGTCTATAGTCTAGTCTATAGTCAAGTCTATAGTCTAGTCTATAGTCTAGTCTATAGTCTAGTCTATAGTCTAGTCTATAGTCTAGTCTATAGTCTAGTCTATAGTCTAGTCTATAGTCTAGTCTATTGTCTAGTCTATATTCTAGTCTATTGTCTAGTCTATATCTAGTCTATAGTCTAGTCTAGTCTATAGTCTAGTCTATAGTCTAGTCTATAGTCTAGTCTATAGTCTAGTCTATAGTCTAGTCTATAGTCTAGTCTATAGTCTAGTCTATAGTCTAGTCTATAGTCTAGTCTATAGTCTAGTCTATAGTCTAGTCTATAGTCTAGTCTATAGTCTAGTCTATAGTCTAGTCTATAGTCTAGTCTATAGTCTAGTCTATAGTCTAGTCTATAGTCTAGTCTATAGTCTAGTCTATAGTCTAGTCTATAGTCTAGTCTATAGTCTAGTCTATAGTCTAGTCTATAGTCTAGTCTATAGTCTAGTCTATAGTCTAGTCTATAGTCTAGTCTATAGTCTAGTCTATAGTCTAGTCTATAGTCTAGTCTATAGTCTAGTCTATAGTCTAGTCTATAGTCTAGTCTATAGTCTAGTCTATAGTCTAGTCTATAGTCTAGTCTATAGTCTAGTCTATAGTCTAGTCTATAGTCTAGTCTATAGTCTAGTCTATAGTCTAGTCTATAGTCTAGTCTATAGTCTAGTCTATAGTCTAGTCTATAGTCTAGTCTATAGTATAGTCTATAGTCTAGTCTATAGTCTAGTCTATAGTCTAGTCTATAGTCTAGTCTATAGTCTAGTCTATAGTCTAGTCTATAGTCTAGTCTATAGTCTAGTCTATAGTCTAGTCTATAGTCTAGTCTATAGTCTAGTCTATAGTCTAGTCTATAGTCTAGTCTATATTCTAGTCAATAGTCTAGTCTAGTCTATAGTCTAGTCTATAGTCTAGTCTATAGTCTAGTCTATAGTCTAGTCTATAGTCTAGTCTATAGTCTAGTCTATAGTCTAGTCTATAGTCTAGTCTGTAGTCTAGTCTATAGTCTAGTCTATAGTCTAGTCTATAGTCTAGTCTATAGTCAAGTCTATAGTCTAGTCTATAGTCTAGTCTATAGTCTAGTCTATAGTCTAGTCTATAGTCTAGTCTATAGTCTAGTCTATAGTCTAGTCTATAGTCTAGTCTATAGTCTAGTCTATTGTCTAGTCTATATTCTAGTCTATTGTCTAGTCTATATTCTAGTCTATAGTCTAGTCTAGTCTATAGTCTAGTCTATAGTCTAGTCTAGTCTAGTCTATAGTCTAGTCTATAGTCTAGTCTATAGTCTAGTCTATAGTCTAGTCTATAGTCTAGTCTATAGTCTAGTCTATAGTCTAGTCTATAGTCTAGTCTATAGTCTAGTCTATAGTCTAGTCTATAGTCTAGTCTATAGTCTAGTCTAGTCTAGTCTATAGTCTAGTCTATAGTCTAGTCTATAGTCTAGTCTATAGTCTAGTCTATAGTCTAGTCTATAGTCTAGTCTATAGTCTAGTCTATAGTCTAGTCTATAGTCTAGTCTATAGTCTAGTCTATAGTCTAGTCTATAGTCTAGTCTATAGTCTAGTCTATAGTCTAGTCTATAGTCTAGTCTATAGTCTAGTCTATAGTCTAGTCTAGTCTAGTCTATAGTCTAGTCTATAGTCTAGTCTATAGTCTAGTCTATAGTCTAGTCTATAGTCTAGTCTATAGTCTAGTCTATAGTCTAGTCTATAGTCTAGTCTATAGTATAGTCTATAGTCTAGTCTATAGTCTAGTCTATAGTCTAGTCTATAGTCTAGTCTATAGTCTAGTCTATAGTCTAGTCTATAGTCTAGTCTATAGTCTAGTCTATAGTCTAGTCTATAGTCTAGTCTATAGTCTAGTCTATAGTCTAGTCTATAGTCTAGTCTATCTAGTCTATAGTCTAGTCTATAGTCTAGTCTATAGTCTAGTCTATAGTCTAGTCTATAGTCTAGTCTATAGTCTAGTCTATAGTCTAGTCTATAGTCTAGTCTATAGTCTAGTCTATAGTCTAGTCTATAGTCTAGTCTATAGTCTAGTCTATAGTCTAGTCTATAGTCTAGTCTATAGTCTAGTCTATAGTCTAGTCTATAGTCTAGTCTATAGTCTAGTCTATAGTCTAGTCTATAGTCTAGTCTAGTCTATAGTCTAGTCTATAGTCTAGTCTATAGTCTAGTCTAGTCTATAGTCTAGTCTATAGTCTAGTCTATAGTCTAGTCTATAGTCTAGTCTATAGTCTATCTATAGTCTAGTCTATAGTCTAGTCTATAGTCTAGTCTATAGTCTAGTCTATAGTCTAGTCTATAGTCTAGTCTGGCAAGTCTGGCTGGCAAGACAAAGGGGAAGAATAGAGTATTAATCACTCCGCTAGGACCAATTTTCTACACGATCTAAAGGATGTATCTGAGACTGATATTCGAAAGATAGAATTGTTTATTAGTATGGAAAAATAGTTTGGATAGGAAGCCAAAGTAATTGGATTGAAGTGTACTAATACTCTAACCACTTTCTCATTTACAGGTATCATAACAGGATCAACTATAAGGACCAAGTGTGTCCCTAGCACATGGACAACCTGCTAGCCTTCCAACCTACATATGTACGTTTATGTCCATGTTTTAGTTTTAGCTTAACTGTAGGGTATTCGAAGCAATCACTGTATATCTTGTAAACAATCATTTAACATTATTTTGACGTTATAATACAAATCTATCAATAATATTAAAAAGGTGTCACCATTTTAGGCCAATGTTTATATTATTTATATAAAATGTATGTTTTCCAATAAATAACATTTATATGCTAATCATAATTGCTTTTAGTCTAGTTTTAAACATGACTGACGTTTATGTAGTTTGTGTGTATGTGTTTTTTTTTTCGAACATTTAAACATGATTTGCTATAATACTTAATTATAGGTTATTTATGGTAACACTTTGAAATTTAAGCGATTTTTTACGCCATATTTCTGTATTTTATTTTGTTCGAAATAATTTAAACTAAATTGTATTTCGCATGCTGTTAAGTTGTTTTTTTTTTTGACAATTTAATAGCTGTAATTAAATTTAATTTGTTGTGATTAAATACGAAATTGTTTTACACATAGTTTAACAGGTGAATATTGTTTTCCTCCGTTAAAATGGCCTTAAGGCATATGGGGGTTTTTGAAAAATTCTTTATTATGTTTGTGTTAAATTTATTGAATGTATATTTGGGAAAAATTTACTTTAAATTTTAAATAACATTTTGCGATTTAAAGAGCGATAAACTAATTGCAGAATTTCTTGAAAAATTTTATTTCTACATTCCCATCTCTGCCTTAAAGCATTTGCCCCTACCACCCAAACTTTCATTAAATTTGATTAATAACTTCAAGCATAATTACTTCTGTTCATAATCAATATTCTAAAGCTTTTACTTAAAGCTCCGCTTAACTACAAAGTAACTAATATTTCCTTTTAGCCTCAGAGGAAATAGTCTACTAAAACATTTAAACTCTTGTAATAAATACAATTAATTTTTCAAAAAAGTTTTTTTTTTTTTTTAATTTTCTTCTAAATAAAATAATCAATCATCAAATACTTGTTTCTTAAATTCTTTCCTCTAACTCTTTACAATTCTTACAAATATTACTTTGTTGCCACAAAAAGCAATTCGTTAACATAAACAAGTAACAACCACAGATTCTTTGACAAGGTAAAAATTGAAAACAATAAATTATATTTATGACAAAATATGCCCAACAGTTATAAAATTGAAAAAAAATAACGCAACAAAAACCATGAAAAACAATATCGCAAAAAACATGTAATAATAATGATATTTTGCAAGATTTTTAACACTTAATCATAATCAACAACCAACTGTTTTTTTTTTGTTTCTAAGAGTTTTCTATACAACTTCCTCCGCATAAACTTGTTGAAAATGTATTGTCGCATTTAGACTGTCATAAAATGAAATTTGGCTGAATGTTGCTGTGTACATGTTAAAAGGAGGTTACAAAAGTTTAGGGCTTAAAAGAAAATTTTCTTTAAAAAAAAATTTATAGAAAATTATTTATAAAAAAAAAAATTGAGAAAAAGAAAATTTAATGAGAATTAGCATAACAAGAATTTTCTTTATATAGAAAATTTTCGCAAAATTTTATTTTTTCTAGTCTATAGTACAGTCTACATATTTTTCTATAGTGTAGTTTAAAGTCTAGTCTATAGTCTAGTTTTAGTCTATAGTCTATAGTCTAGTCTATTGTCTAGTCTACATATTTTTCTATAGTGTTTAGTTTAAAGTCTAGTCCATAGTCTAGTCCATAGTCTAGTCTTAGTCTGATCTTAGTCTAGTCTATAGTCTGGTCTATAGTCTAGTCTATAGTCTAGTCTATAGTCTAGTCTATAGTCTAGTCTATAGTCTAGTCTATAGTCTAGTCTATAGTCTAGTCTATAGTCTAGTCTACAGTCTAGTCTATAGTCTAGTCTATAGTCTAGTCTATAGTCTAGTCTATAGTCTAGTCTATAGTCTAGTCTATAGTCTAGTCTATAGTCTGATCTATAGTCTAGTCTATAGTCTGATCTATAGTCTAGTCTATAGTCTGGTCTATAGTCTAGTCTATAGTCTAGTCTATAGTCTAGTCTATAGTCTAGTCTATAGTCTAGTCTATAGTCTAGTCTATAGTCTAGTCTATAGTCTAGTCTATAGTCTAGTCTATAGTCTAGTCTATAGTCTAGTCTGTAGTCTAGTCTATAGTCTAGTCTATAGTCTAGTCTATAGTCTAGTCTATAGTCTAGTCTATAGTCTAGTCTATAGTCTAGTCTATAGTCTAGTCTATAGTGTAGTCTATAGTCTAGTCTATAGTCTAGTCTATAGTCTAGTCTATAGTCTAGTCTATAGTCTAGTCTATAGTCTAGTCTATAGTCTAGTCTATAGTCTAGTCTATAGTCTAGTCTATAGTCTAGTCTATTGTCTAGTCTATAGTCTAGTCTATAGTCTAGTCTATAGTCTAGTCATAGTCTAGTCTATAGTCTAGTCTATAGTCTAGTCTATAGTCTAGTCTATAGTCTAGTCTATAGTCTAGTCTATAGTCTAGTCTATAGTCTAGTCTATAGTCTAGTCTATAGTCTAGTCTATAGTCTAGTCTATAGTCTAGTCTATAGTCTAGTCTATAGTCTAGTCTATAGTCTAGTCTATAGTCTAGTCTATAGTCTAGTCTATAGTCTAGTCTATAGTCTAGTCTATAGTCTAGTCTATAGTCTAGTCATAGTCTAGTCATAGTCTAGTCATAGTCTAGTCATAGTCTAGTCATAGTCTAGTCATAGTCTAGTCATAGTCTAGTCATAGTCTAGTCATAGTCTAGTCATAGTAGTCATAGTCTTATCATAGTCTAGTCATAGTCTAGTCATAGTCTAGTCATAGTCTAGTCATAGTCTAGTCTTGTCTAGTCATAGTCTAGTCATAGTCTAGTCTATAGTCTAGTCTATAGTCTAGTCTATAGTCTAGTCTATAGTCTAGTCTATAGTCTAGTCTATAGTGTAGTCTATAGTGTAGTCCATAGTTCAGTCTATAGTCTAGTCTATAGTCTAGTCTATAGTCTAGTCATAGTCTAGTCATAGTCTAGTCATAGTCTAGTCAAAGTCTAGTCATAGTCTAGTCATAGTCTAGTCATAGCCTAGTCTATAGTCTAGTCATAGTCTAGTCATAGTCTAGTCATAGTCTAGTCATAGTCTAGTCATAGTCTAGTCTAGTCTAGTCATAGTCTTATCATAGTCTAGTCATAGTCTAGTCATAGTCTAGTCATAGTCTAGTCATAGTCTAGTCATAGTCTAGTCATAGTCTAGTCATAGTCTAGTCATAGTCTAGTCATAGTCTAGTCATAGTCTAGTCATAGTCTAGTCATAGTCTAGTCATAGTCTAGTCATAGTCTAGTCATAGTCTAGTCATAGTCTAGTCATAGTCTAGTCATAGTCTAGTCATAGTCTAGTCATAGTCTAGTCATAGTCTAGTCATAGTCTAGTCATAGTCTAGTCATAGTCTAGTCATAGTCTAGTCATAGTCTAGTCATAGTCTAGTCATAGTCTAGTCATAGTCTAGTCATAGTCTAGTCATAGTCTAGTCATAGTCTAGTCATAGTCTAGTCATAGTCTAGTCATGGTCTAGTCATAGTCTAGTCATAGTCTAGTCATAGTCTAGTCATAGTCATAGTCTAGTCATAGTCTAGTCTATAGTCTAGTCCATAGTCTAGTCCATAGTCTAGTCTATAGTCTAGTATATAGTCTAGTCTATAGTCTAGTCTATAGTCTAGTCTCTATAGTCTAGTCATAGTCTAGTCATAGTCTAGTCTAGTCATAGTCTAGTCTAGTCATAGTAGTCATAGTCTAGTCATAGTCTAGTCATAGTCTAGTCATAGTCTAGTCATAGTCTAGTCATAGTCTAGTCATAGTCTAGTCATAGTCTAGTCATAGTCTAGTCATAGTCTAGTCATAGTCTAGTCATAGTCTAGTCATAGTCTAGTCATAGTCTAGTCATAGTCTAGTCATAGTCTAGTCATAGTCTAGTCATAGTCTAGTCATAGTCTAGTCATAGTCTAGTCATAGTCTAGTCATAGTCTAGTCATAGTCTAGTCATAGTCTAGTCATAGTCTAGTCATAGTCTAGTCATAGTCTAGTCATAGTCTAGTCATAGTCTAGTCATAGTTTAGTCATAGTCTAGTGATAGACTAGTCATAGTCTAGTCATAGTCTAGTCATAGTCTAGTCATAGTCTAGTCATAATCTGGTCTACGATACTATGCTCTAATAGATAGTTAGTTCCTTTGTTGTCTCTTTCGTGTTGACTACTTTCTGACTTCTATTCTATTTTCTTTTATTGTCAAAACTTATCACTCTACCTCCTTCAGTTGTAAGATTTCAGTGTTGTATATCCAATTTTAAGCGTAATACATCTATGCAAACTAAACGGTATGTTGGCATGTTGGCATTACAATAAATATTTCTCTAGTATTTGTTCAACAGCTGAAAAATAAAACACACCAACAAATAAATCATACAAATTTTTGACACTCTGATTATAGATACGCTCTAGAGAATGTACAGTCAGTATTGGAAATATACAAACATAAAGACAGCAACAAATAAACGATGATTATTATTTATTATGTTAAAATACAATATTTGATGTTTGATCATTTGTTATGCAAAAAACATCATAGATTCAATTTTTTCCAACTTTTGGGCAGGAAACCTCTTTTTTCCTCCCGTTTCGTATTGCTATGGTTTCGATTTGTGTTTCACATATATATTCGCAAAAAATTTGGTAAAAAACATTATATTTGGAAACAAAGAAAAAAGTGTCAATGGGGTGTTGTCAAAATGACAGTTATTTATATTTTTCATAAATTTATTACTTTTCTAAACAATAGACACATAAATTTTGTATAAACTGTCAAAATATACAAAATATTAAAAAGTTAAATTTAAATGATGTTTGTGTTACCATTGTCATTTGTTGGGTTTTTTTTTTTTTTCGTTGATGTTTCTTATTTTGTATGGCTTTCAGGTGGGTGTTAAATAAATAAAATGCTAAATTATTTATTTATTTATTAACAATAAAAACAACAAAATAAGGTGTTGTATTACAATGAACAATATATTGAAAAATGAATTAGCTTGTCAACAAGGAAAAATATCAAATTAAATTTATTGCAATTGTTAATAATTCTTTTGTTTTAAGGGAATTAACTATGAGATCATTTATTCGTTTTGGGATATCAGGCCTGTAGCGCTGATTGTTTTTTCGTTCTCTGATTTCACTTTATATGATAGTAAGAGTATATTTAGGTCTTCAGGAGCTACCGAATTATTTTCCCAAATATAATGTTTTCTTAAACCACTGTACATTCTCTAACCCCTTTGACCCAGAAATTAATAAACAATTTTTGTAAAACACCCTCTTAAGATAAAAATGACATTTAACATGAAATATCTGCCCTTAATAGTTTCTCATGTAAAGCAAAATTAAATCTCTAAAACTTAACATAATTTAAACTATAAATTATAGAGCAGACGGTCAACATCTTATAAATGGTGTTGTTTACCTTTACATGATCATGCTTGTCTACAGTTTAAATTTTTCATTTATAAAATAAAAATAAAATTTATTTTTTTTTTTTTGGTAAATTAATTTAAAACATTTATAGTCCACTGTGAATATAAAAATAATTTTAATTTTTAGTATACCATTTATATATTATGAAATTTTATAAAAGCTTTTTAATGGATTTTATCGCTTCTATTAAAATACCTTTTTTAAACACCCCACTACATTACGAAATTTACATAATTCATGTTCATCACAGAGTGAGAGACCACACTCACGCACGCAAAATAGTGGTGGCCACAAAAAAAAACACATTTAAAAATGTAACATAATTTATATTGTTAACTTACTTAATTAAAATAAATAAATTAAAATAAAAAACTTTTGGGGAAATTTAGCAGAGTGGTGAAAACGGCTATGGCATGCTACTATATAATTTTGAGATTTTCATGATAAGAGTTCTAATCTTGCTTTGGAGGAGATCCTATGTATACTTCCACACGGACCCGATGAAGTCCATTTTTATCCGCTTTGAAATCGGAGTTTTGAACAAAGCAACAACTTAACCAACACAACCAGCAACACCAAATCA